>NW_023658648.1:36810-39310 GCF_015228065.2 Penaeus monodon | reverse complement strand
TTATATATATATGTATATATATAATATATTCTATTATATCATATATATATATATACTATATATATATATATATATATATATTATCTATCTATTATATATACTATATCTCATCTATCCGTGCCTATTCTGCCTCTATATCTCTCTATATATATCTCTATCTATCTCTAAATATATATCTCTCTATATCTCTCCATCCCTCTCTCTCTCTCTATCTCTATATATCTCATCTCGCATAATATATTTCCATCTCTATGTCTCTATCTCACTTTCTCTCCTCACTCCATCACCTCCCTCTGTCTCTCTCTCTCTCTCTCTTATATATATTCATATCTCTATCTATCTCTATCATGTTTATTTCTTTCTTTCTCCTCTATATGTCTATCCTCCCTTTCCCTCTATCATACCTACTATCTATCTGGTGTCGCTCTCGCTATATATCTCTATTTCTCCTTCTCTCTCTCCTATCATATCTCTATCTACTCTCTTCTCTCTCTCTGTCTGTCTCATCTTCCGTCCCTCTCTTTGTGTCTCTCTCTCTGTCTCTCTTCTCATCTCTCTCTCTCTGGATCTCCTCTCTGCTCTCTCCCTCCCTCTCTCTCTACTCTATCTCTCTATCTCATACGCTTCTCTCTCGCTCGCTCGCTCGCTCGATCTCTCGCTCAGCCGCTCTTCTCTGCTCGCTACGCTGCTCGCTCGCTCGCGCGCTGATATCGATCTAGCTCCCGCTTCCTCGCTCTACCTCCTGTGTGTGTGGGTGTCTATCTCTTCTCTCTCTCTCGCTCTCTCTCTCTCTCTTTCTCTCTCTCTCCTCCTCTCTATCTCTCTCTCCTTCTCTCTCGCTCTCTCCCATCTCTCTCCTCCCCTCCATGTCTTTGTGGTGTCTGCTCCTATCTCTCTCTTCCCTTTTCTATCCCTCTCTATTCTCTATCTTCTGATCTCTCTCTCTCTGTCTCTCTTCTCTCCCCCCTCTCTCTCCCTCTCACCTTTTCCTCGGTGGTGCCTCTCTCTTCTGTACGTTTCCCTCTCTCTATCTTCTACCCTCTCTCTCCTTGTCCGGGTTCGACTTCAGCTCGCCGGTCCATGCACCACCCCACGGAACCTTTACAGACGATTTACTCATACGCCCCCCAGTCCCCTCACACTACTCCACATCACAAAATCTGTACAAACACAGAAGCGTGGGAGAGAGCGAGGATCAGCGAGCTGCGAGGTCCATGGCGGAAGGCAGCAACAAGTCAAAGTCCCAGGCCAACTGCTGCCTAAGCCTAAGCATACCTAATGAACTGCTGGAATTTTTGGCATGTGCTCCTTTATTTTGCCGCGCCGATGTAAAGGGCGATACCCTGTCCCACGAGGATCGAGCCAATCGGGAGGAATAAGCCCGCCTCCAGAGTGAGGTAAAACATCAGCGAAGGTCCAGAGTAACTTGCAGTTGTTGACATATCGCCCTCTTTCTTCAAAATAATCTTCCAAGAATTGGAAGATTGTTTTGAGAGAGCCACAACTGCGCTATTACCTACACCGAGGCTCCGAGGTCCTACATCGCAGCAGTGATGTGGCCCCAGGATCTGCATCCGTCCACTTCACACTCTTCCGGCGATCACGGTCCTGCCTTCTGTCGGATTTCTTTACTGCACCGTTGCTCCTCACCAGTCCCTCTTCTCCGGGATCTTCTCCGGCGTCTCCTCGGCAGGCAGCTCCTCCGGCATGTCCCTCGGCAGGCAGCTCCGCCAGCAGTCCGTTTCCCACTAGACGCCTGGCGGGCATCCACGACAACTGTGTTCGGGTGCACGTCAAACCCACGAGTTGCTTCTCCTGCGCGTCCTTGGCATGGCAGCTCCTCCGGCAGTACGTTGGCCACCAGACCTTTGCGGGCATCCCACACAACTGGTCCGTTCTGTTGCAACTCCTGCGCGTCCTCGGCAGGTGATCCTCCGGTCGTTCCTTGGCAGGCAGCTCCTTCGGGTATCTTCGTCGTATACCTCCTCCGGCATTATAATACCCCAATTCCTCAGGGCGGGCATCCCACGCCACTGGTTGTTCGGGTGCATTCCAGCACCCCCAGTTGCTCCTCCCTGTGGTCCTTTGGGGGCAGGCGACGACTCATCCGGCGAGTCCTGGCAGCGCTCCTCCGGCGCGTCCTGGGCAGGCGGCTCCACCGACGCGTCCTGGGCAGGCGCTCCTCCGCGCGTCCTGGTCCCCCCCCCCCAACGCAGGTAGCTCTTCGGACGGCCGATGCTCACCATATCCTTGGCGGGCATACCCACGCCAACTCGTCGTTCGGGTGCATAGCCCACACCCACCAATTGTACAAGCGGACATGGAACGGCGGCTAACTCCTCTGACTTACGTGCAGTCGCTGGCGTGGTCTTCGCCGTCGGTTGAGGCTTCCTCGACCACGCCTGCTTCTTCCGACGTCCGTTTCCCGGGAGTCTCCTACGCTTTGGTCCGTCTTGCCGACAGGATTCCCGCTGCGACGGTTCCTTGGGCAGAGGATCGC
>NW_023658648.1:26810-29310 GCF_015228065.2 Penaeus monodon | reverse complement strand
GGGTTTACCTTGGTCAAATGATTAAAGGGGTGCGATTTCCATGGTAGATATTCATTAAGTATGCAGTTCTTCACGAAAGGAGACGAGAAAAGTACTTCCATGGTGTCGCTCTATTGTTCGCCTCTTCCTCACTTCGCACGTCCATTAATGGTTTTAGTATGTCGGTGAAGTCATTATCTCGTGACAAGCAGGGGTATTCCCTGATACCTGTCTGTGGTCGTCCGTTATCTGGATATTGCCTGGAGCATTGTCATAGTTTAGGAAGGCAATCTTTAGATAAATAAGACTTTTTGTTAAAGATGATAGCAATGCTATAACATTTTAACACTTACCATATATTTCCAAGTCTGAAAAAAACTGCTCAGTTCATATACATATACTTCAGCCACCCTTGTATTTGAAAAAAGGGCATTTTGCTTTCTCTAAGTTATGAAAAGAAGCTTTTCCCTCCCTTATTATGAGGTAATGCGAATATTTTTTCTCCTATACGAATGCTTTTTTACTTGTCATTTAGAAAATATTGCTTCGGTTGCGACTTTTTCCCCTTTAGGACTGTGATTTTCAACCCTTTCTCTATAACTTACCTCCTCAACTGTATGTTGCTCATCATATACCCTTTACTGCCATGTAAAAAAGAATATCTAATGTAGACACACAACAAGAAAGCACCTTTATTTTTTTTATTTTGCAAAGAACGTTTTGATTAAGAAATATAATATATAGTTGTTGATAACTCGGTTTAAGAAAAAAAAAAAAAAACGCATCAGTTGGAAAATCACATGCTGTCTGCTAAGATCTATCGCATCGCGGGTGCCATGTATATTTTTACTCCCTCTGGTAAAAGTACCCATGGTCAAAAATCTCTGCTTTAGGCTAATTTGTGTGTGTCTTTGTCCAATATGCGAGCAATTATAAAAGCATTATATCATGAGGGGCAAATAAGTTATATTATTTTACCTCAATTTTTTCATATTTCATAAAGTTCTTGCTTTTGATAAAGAGTCAATTGCTAAAAGGGAAAATGTGTTAACAATTAATCAAAGCCTTCTTTTTGATTCTTGAAGATAGAAATAGTTTACATGAGTCTTTAACAGTTTTCGTCACTGCAGCAAACTAGTGGCATAGTGAAAAATTATAGGTGAAGGATGTTTTCTTCATTTGGCGTGCTTGTATATTAAGTTCTTCAGAAAATGTGGAAGAGGTCGAGTAGCAAGTTTTATTCAGTGTCGACTTAAAGATATTTTCTCTCTTTGTAAAAGATTTTAGAAAATATTGCATGTATTACTTAATAAGTGGTGCCTGAATGCGCAACAATATTTGTTACCGTTGCATCGTTCTTTTCTTTTTTCATGAAACGGAGGATGTATTGTTATGCGATCTCTTATGGAAGGATACGCTCGTCTGTATATAGTTATACATATGGGTCTTAAGGGAAAACTAAATATATTTCCTAAGTTGCATTGTAGATTGTAAAACATCGAGAAATGCGGCAGGAACATTTTAGGAAATATACCGCATTGTCCCTTGAGGTTAATTAGCAAAACATAGCTGAGTCAACACGTGGGACAAGTGGTGACGCTAGTTGGTAGATAATTAGGTGTTCAGGCGTAAATATGAGGGGGAAACCCGTCTTTGACCTGGTGTAGATACCTTGAAAACACTATTCAGGCTCTCTAAATAGAATCAGATCAGCGTCTTTTCAGTCTATTGGGTAATTAACCTGTTAGTTTCATAAGTATGAAACGTGCAAAGTATGAAATATTGGTTATCGCATTTACATTTACACAGAAACTTTAAGCTTGTTATTTGTGTTATCGCCTCTTAGGAGTGTGTTTGTGTAAGCTTGAGAGTCATAATAAAGGCATATGGGGGAGGAGGGGGAGTGATGATGGAGGTGAGGTCGTCAGCGACAACTGACATCGGGCTATCATATTGATCGTGTCACGCTCATTAGCTATAGGTGTGATCACTCACCTGTAACACTTCAGTGCAGAGCTGTATTATCTCCCTAAGCAGGACTTGTGACTGGTGATTTTTTTTGCTTTCTTTTTCTTACTATTATTGGTTTGTAATGAGGTATGGAGGAATGTGGGAAAGGGGCGGTAGGAAGGGAAGGAAGGATCACCTGTTTTCGGGTCAACACCTTGAATTTGGTCATTGCCTGGCCTGACTTCTATCCGTCCTGCGGTTGGGTTCTTTCCCTTGCGCGGTTATTTGTTATTGGTTATGAGGGGTGATCATTTGTCTGTAGCACGGCCATTTGTCAAGTCAGTTACAAGTTCAAACAATAGTTATACATATGGGCAAGTAGTTACGCTAGTTGGTAGATAATTAGGTGTTCAGGCGTAAATACGAAGGGGAAACCCGTCTTTGACCTGGTGTAGATACCTTGAAAACCCTATTAATGCTCTCTAAATAGAATAAAACCAGCGTCATTTCAATCTATTAGATAAATAACCTTTTAGTTTTATAATTATGAAACGTGCAAAGGTATGAAATA
>NW_023658647.1:0-23420 GCF_015228065.2 Penaeus monodon | reverse complement strand
AAAATTTTTTCTTTTTTTGTTATATATATATATAAAGTATGATAATATTATGGTGTAATTGTATTAATTATTGAAATGTATTATAATTTCCCCAAGTAAGAATCAAAATAAAAAAAATATGGAAAAATGAGATAAAAGAAAGGGGGGATAAAAATGATCCAAAAGCGATCCCCCCTCTCATACTATTCTCTCTTTCTCTCGTCTACCTCTCTTCATTCGGTTTTTTTTTATCTTTCCTTCTCTTTCTTTTTATATATAATATATATATATTATATATATATATATTATATATATTAATATATATAATATAAAAATATATATATATCATATACAAATATAATATACATAAATTATATATAATGATAAAAACAACACACACACCAAAAACACAATATAATATATATATATAAAATAAAATATAATAATATATATATAAATATATATATATAAATATATATATATTTATACTATATATATATATATATAAATATATAAAATGTATTATAATATATTGGTGTGTGGTTTGTTGTTTTTTTTTGATGTGATTGTTTTATTGTGTTTTGTTTTGTGTGTTGTATTTGCACAATACATAAATATAAAATAATAACTAAAAAAAACAACAACAAAAAAAAAAAACAAAAAAAACAAACATTATAATAAAATATATATATTATATTATATTGAACAAATAATGATAAAAAATATAATGTTTCCTAAAGAAATATGGGAAGATTTTTAAATAATTTGAAAATAAATATTGACTAATACAAACCATACTTACTACTCTCCCCATTAAATTAAATTGTATTTAAACGGTAATTATTAACTTATTATTTTAATAAAAAAAAACCCTAAATATTTTTATTTTTATAATGTTTGGTGATTTACTGTATAAGAATAAAATAGTAAAAAAGGGAGGTTGGTTGATATATTTTAAATTATAAATGTAAAATGTTAATATATTAATGATAAAATGATTTAAAAAATATATATAAATATATAATAAATATATATATCTATATATAAATATATATAATATATAATATTGGTGTGGTGAAGAGGGATGGTTTTACTCATCTAATATTTTTAAATTATAGTAAATTTAGTAATAACACTAGATCGACAAACCCCCCTTCTTGCTCACGTCCTTGGGTCATCTCTCTATCACGAAATCACGGGCGAAACGGGGTTTTAACAAAAATAATAGGATATTCCCGGGGTTTCTTTTTTAAAAAAATAATCAATTTAAATGAGCAGGGGTGGCACGGTTCGTACAAAGAGCAGGTTACGGCTCACTACCATCATTTTTCCCTTCGAGCGGGGAAGGAAAAGGGTCGCGTTCTCAGGGCTTAGAATGAACAGTGAGTGAATGCTGTTTCTTTTTTTTTTGTGTCGTGTGGGGGCCGATTTAAATGTATTCGCTTTTGGGGAAACGGGGGGTTTTTTGATTTTGTGAATTCGTGGCGTTGTTTGGGGGGGGAGAGTGTTATACTACGATTTAGGGATATTGATAATATACAACGAAACTTACACAGGTATTAATGCCGCACACAAATTTTACATATTTATATATATATATAATGCATTTGGGTGTTATTTTGGCTTATGAAAGTTATGTAACTTTGTGCATGCGGGTGCAATTTGAAAAGAAACAGTGGAAACATAATCAAAAAAAAAAAACAATTGCAAAACATCGATGAAAAGATTTATTGAACACTTTTTTTTAAAAAGCTACCTTGATAGGGAAAAGGGAAAAAGGAATACTAACAAAAAAAAAAAAGTGCGTCGCTCCCATGTACAGAAAGACAGACAAACAGGTGTCCCCACGTTAAACAAGGTGGCACGTGTTTCTTGCAGGCCCGGGGAAATGGGTTTTGTAAATAAATGTTAAAGGGCAGTTTTTTCCGATGACGATGCTCGGGGTTTAGCGTGGTTTCGTTTTATTTTTTTTTGAGGGTGAAAAAGCCTTTTTTGATGAATATCCTGTACTTGTTGTTAAAAAAGAAAAAATGTAAAAAACTGATTAGTATGATAATGAAAGTAGTTTAATACGACGATAGTAGGGGTATGTGATACAGAATGCTAAAATAATGATGAAATAATGACAATTAGATAAACAATACATTGATAATAACAGTGCTATTAATAAAAAATTATGATATTAATGATTTTGTAATAAAAATAGTAATGAGGGATAATGATAAAAATAGTAATGATAATGTAAAAACATTGAAATGAAAAGATAATAGGGAAATACTAATACTAATACTACTATACTATACTCTAAAAATAATAATAATTAAATTTTATTTTTATTATTTTTTTTATTATTATTATTATTTTTTTATTAAATTAAATAAAACAAATTTTTTATTATTATTATTATTATTTTTATTTTTGGGGTTTTGGTTTTGTTTACTGATGTTACATTATTCCCCTTTTAATATAGTAATACTAATAAAGAATGATGGTGTAATGTTAATCAAAAATATGGCCCAAATGGCACCTTTTCTAATAGTAACTATAATGATGAGATTGACAAAAAACAAGAAGAAAGATAACACATCAACTATTAATAAGAGTAGAGCATAATATCACAATACTATATACTACTACTTATACTACTACTACTATACTACTACTACTACTACGAACAAGGGTGGAAAAGAAAATCAAAATTTATCGGGGGGGTTGGCCGGAAGTTTGAAATGTAGAACTACTTGAAAAGAAGTTAAAAGGCGAGTACCTTGGAACTGAAAATAACAGAAGCCCGGAAACAGTCATTAAAATTTCCCACCCCACGCTAAACAAACAGAGAAGAGAGAGGAGAGAGAGAGGGGGGGGGGGGTTTTATTTTGATAAGGCTATTGAGAGAGTAGGGGGGGGGGCAGATGGAGAGAGAGAGAGAAGAGAGAGATTGACAAAACATTTGCGATAAGATTAAGTGAAAAGATTTTTTGTACAACTGTTTGTATAGAACTCAGATGCAGATACTTTTTTTTTTAAAATTTAGATACGCAATAACACCTTTTTCACGGCTTTTACACCCTCCGGGCCTAATAAGCATGTTTTTTTCGAACACGTTCCCTATGTCCACAGGGAAAGGGGACCTACTTTAACAACTTTTTACCTTTTCGCCAAAGGCATATTCATCTCCACCAAATCAGCGTTTTTGGGTTATCCTAATTGGGTTTTAAGACTTTACCCGGTCCCTTTGGCAATCAGTATAAATGTAACGTACATCAACGGTATCAATGGGGTATTTTTAGAGCGAACGCCAAAGTTTTTTTTCCCCCGGGCCCGGGATTGAAATAATGAGCGAAAAGAACCCGGTGCTTTTCGTTTTAGGGGTTTGGGGATGTATTTAGGGGTCATGGTATTCTTTTCGCCGATAGTTTGGGGACGACAGACAGTATATAGAAGGGGAGGGGAATAGAAAAGAGAGAGCTAAAAGAGGAAGGGTGAAAGATGTAGCACTGTAGACTGCTCGCTGAATATTCGCGCGCATTTACTCGAAACATTGATTTTTTTGGGATACAGTGGCGGTTGGTTTGAACCGGCCTTTTTGTTTTTATTTTTGTAGATGCTACCCATCATTTTTTTTTGTGTTACCCCCTCCATAAAAAAATATGTTGAATGGGATCAACGGGAAGATATTTGTTAATATATAGTTATGATTTATATATTTGATCGTATCACCGCAAAACCAAATTCCAAAAGGTTTTTATTCAGAAAGTTTAAATTTCCAAAACATCTTTTGAAATCCCCTTTCAAATTTTTATTTTAAACTCGTTTTCCCCTTCCGCAGGAGCAAATGCCGTCCCTTGGACGGGGAGCGTCGACTGCGATCCATTTTGGGGGATTGAATGTGGTCAAAAGCCGAGCCAATAGATCTGCCCGCCACCTGTGATGGCCTCGTCCTCAGAAAGCACTACAGTGGACCTTCTGCATCATGTCGGGGGTTTCTCACCGTCTGTACTCGTGGTGAGTGGAAAAGCTCGTTTTTTTTTTCTTTTTTTTTTTTCTAATGCGAATAATGGAGACTTATTTTTAGTTTATGGAATGATTTTGTTCATGTGGTTTTTTTCTGAGGAAAGGGTTTTGCCCTTTTTTAATTTACAGGGGTGGTTTCATTGGGTAGGGGGGGCCAGAACCTCAGAAGAGTAATTAAGTAATACACTTTTACATTGCCTCCATCCCCCCAGGGATTATCGGACGTCAAACCGCTGTCACACTTTAAAGCCGAAACCAAATCCGACTCGACTAATCACATCTGCTCTCGTTCCCCACGTGCAGGAGGGGGGGGGGGCAGGCGTACTGCTCTTCTACCGGTGGATCTCGTGGTCGCTGCTGGTGCTCGCCGGCGTTACAAAAACCCCCGGAAGGGTTCCAAAAGCTTGACAACGCCCCCTGCAAGAAAATGCTCGAGACCTCGCTGCCAAAGCCCCCCGGTATGACCGGCGGAGCGCGAAACTGTCGAGAGGGCCGCCCGGTAATCCTTTCAATCTCAAGACGCACAACGGGCCCCTTTCTGGAAATTTTCTCGGTGAACCTACTGGCGTCGTGGTCGACGTGTTCGCCATGCAGTACCTGGGCTTCTCCTGAGGGCCCCTTTATCCCGTACGCTTTTAGGGCCCATCGTTCGACAGAGATCCCCCAGCGTTTACCGAAAATACATGTCCCAGACGTTCCCCCGTTGCGCTGTGCGAGCTTCCCCCGAAAAAAAGCTGGGGAAAAAGCGGACGGAGGTTTTTGGGTTTCCACCTCACCTCATGGAGTCCGAGAAGCTTTTTTCGGGCTGTGGCTGTGGCTCATCATCTGGCCTTCGTCACCTGCTCTACATCATTTTCCTGTTCGCCATGTGGGCCCTGCATGCGCGGTTTTTACCTGCTGCCACCGCCCGCCCCCCCCACGCCACGACAACGTCCGTGCGAGGTGGTCAAAGGGCTGCAAGAACGCAAAATCGGAACATTTACCTACTTAAGGGTCAAAGGGCCCCCTCAGCCACGCCCGCTTTACGAGCTCATGACGGGGCGTCGGACCCCAACCTCTTCAACAAGCAGGTGGTGGGCAACCCGGCCTCGGCGGCGCCGACGCCAAGGACAAGGTGCCGCCCAACAAGCAGCCGGACACGCTCAGGAACCGCCGTCCCAACGTGCCGCAGGACCCGCCCATCAACCCGACTACTCCACCAGCTGCTCACCAACCGGAGATGATGTCTCGGAACCCGCAGCATCCCGACAACGGACGCCGCTGCTCAAGAAAAACACCAGCATCTTAATTGAATAGTCAGTCGCGTAGTCTTAGAGCTACACTCGAGATTCCTAATTCTTTAAGCTGCCATAGGACGAGGTGCTGCCCGAGGTTGGTCTTCGCTTCTGGCCTAGGACTCTTCTATCCCTCAACCCGAGACGCCCATGAACAGCCCCACCGAGACAAGCTCCTTCAAGGCCGGGAAGAGGCTTCATCTTGGAGAATCTGAAGCAGGAACGATCGAGCTAAGGCTTGGCACTAATGGGCCGGCGGGGCTTGTCTCCTCGTCGGTGCGTCGAACAAAGCTCTTGAAAAATTTCTAAACGGTCACCTTGACCATAAAACGGACGCTTCACCGCCCGGGCGACGCGGCGTCCTCGACCGCCTCACGCGGGCGCTTAGGGTCCCTCGCAAGCCATGGGGGCTCCGCACGACTCCGAGGGCGTACCGGTGGAGGACGACGACGTATGTCGCCTCGTCTTGACAATGTCGTCGCTGGCCTAACCTGGCGCATGGCGGACGGCGAAGGGGCGGCCTCGCTCGAGACGCACAGAAGACGTACAAACTCGGTTGAAAAGGTGAAGAGAGAACAAACCAGTGGTTACACGGACGAGAACAAAAAGTGCCTTAGCTGAATCTGTGTCAATTCATACTATTTTTTTCTCTTTTTTATGGCTTTTAGTGTTAAACTGTTATCACCGTATTTTTTAATAACGTTTATTTATTAAAATTTGGACAAACCAGGGGTTTGGCTAGGTCAGCGTGAGTGATTTACAGGAAAAAAAAAGGAAAATGAAAATAGTGGGGCAGGGGCGGCCTCTCCCCCTAAAGGGGCCCGGGGACGCACTTTCCCAGGCTTAGCTTTAAAACGGCCTTCGTCGCCGTCGACAGCTTTTCCATTCTCCTTTTTTTATATATTGATATCACCCCCCAATTTTTATAAAAGGTATTTATAAACTAATGGAAATTTTTAATGATGGTGGAAAGTTGAGGGCCGATGGCGCTCTCCAGTTTTTTTTTTGCTCAGACCATTATTTTTTATTATTTTTTAACTGTATCACCGAAAAGGTTTTATTTTAATGTTAAAAGACGGAGCTCGCCTATCATCTTTTCTTCGCTTTTTTGGAAAACCGGGGAAAAGGGGTAAGACGGAAATTCAAGAAAGGACGAAGAAAAAATGAAGAAAAGGGGAAAGGGGAGAGAGACGAAAGGGACACCCCCCAGGAAGGGAAAGGAAAGGCCCGACACTGGGGCCCCTTTAGAAAGTATTTTTCCTTTTTTCCTTTTCTCCTAAATTTTATTTTTTTCGTGAGTTTCATATATTTTGGGGGTTTTCATTTGGCCGTTTTTTCCCAAAGACAAAGAAAATTATTCGGATACGCACAACATTTCACACCTTACAGGGAAAATACACCTAAACACACACCCTACACACGCGAAACCCAAAAAAGGGTTTTGATGAAGAAATTTTAAAAATCCCTAAAAGACATCATCTCTACTCTTGTTAGAACTAACAATTATATATATTCCCTACATTTTATTACAAAAAAAATAAAATATAATATATATATATAAATATATATATATATATTATATACATATTATACATAATATATATATATACAGAATTTTTCTGAAAAACTGAAAGGCCCTTTCCCCAAATCTGGATCCAAATTTTTTTTTTAAAACCCCCCCCCCCCTCCGCCCAAAAAAAGAGAAAATAACGTTTCCCTAAAAATTTTTCACTTTTTCATTCCATCTTCATTATATTTTCAAAAAGTGATATTTTTCTAGGGTTTAAAAAATCTCCTTTTTTTTTACGCAAATTGGGGGGGAAAAAGATTAATTATTTCTTTTTAAATTTTTTAAATTTTCCCCCCCCGGTTGCTGCCCCTATGTTAAATAAATGAGTGCCCTGCATGTTAGTTAAATTTTTTTTTTTCTGCTCATTTTTTTTTCCCCTTTTTTTTTTTGGGTTTTAAGCGTTTGTTTTTTTCCCCCGTGTTCTTTGTACGATCCTTTGAATAATATGACATTTTGATTTATGGGTTTTTTTTTTTCGTTTTTTCCCGGTTTTTTTTTTTTTTTTTTTTTTTTTTTTTTTTTTTTTTTTTTTTTTTTTTTTTTTTGGGAAACAAAGGGGAAAAAAAAAACCCCAAAAAAATAAAGTTTTAAAAAAAATAATCCAAAAAAAAAGTTTTTTTAAAAATTTGAGAGAAAAAAGATAATGAATAAATTAAACAAATTAAAGATAATGATGGGAAAATAAAAAAGATAATTTAATTTTGGGGATTGTAACACTTCATAAAGATATTGAAAGTTAGGAATGATAACAACGGCAATGATAATAATGACAAAAACACAGTAATGATGATGGTGATAATATTAATAATAACATTAACATAACAACGATGATAATAATGATAAATAATAATAAAAACAGTGAAAATAAAAATAAGGATAATGGTAATAGTAGTAGTAATAATAATAAATACTAATAAAGACATAATAATGTAAAAAAAATATAACAAAAACAGTAATAAAAATAAAATTTGTAATAATACTAATACAAACAGCAATAATGATAAATATATATTATCAACAATTATGTTAATAATGATGATAATAATAGTAATGGTGATAATAATTATAATGATAACAGTAATAATGATAGTAATTATAACGGTACCAACAACAACCACAACAATAATAATAACTATAATTATGATGATGATAACAATAATGATGACTGTTATGGCAAACAGCAGTGATAATGATAGTGATGAAAATGATAGTAATTATGACAATGAAAATGACTCACCGATACAGTAACGACCTTATTACTGTCATTTATCATCAGCATTTTGTTTCATTGTATTTCCTCTCCGTTCTTCTTTCTTCCTTCCTTCTCCCTCTCTCCCCCACCCCTCCCTCTTGGACACCTGATATTTCATAATTTCTAAATACTCATAACGAAAACTTTTGAAAACAGTCACTGTAAGAATTCTCATTACGATCATAATCATTGTAAACCATTATTATTATCATCATTATTATTATCATTGTTGTTGTTGTTGTTTTCATTATTCATTTTGTTGTTTTTTGTTGTTCTATTGTTACTAATACACTGATAATAATACAATTAATAATGGGATTGATAGGATAGTGTGAATGACAATAAAACCAATAATAATTACGATCATAATAATCATGAAGATGATAATGATAAGAAAATGTAATGACGGCAATAATGATTACAATAATGAAGACGATAACAACAGTAATCATAACAGCAAATAACAAATAATATAAATAACAACATAATGATATAAATGGCAACATTAACAAAATTAACGTTAATAACGCCATTAAGGTTAATAACGCCATTAAGGCTAATGAAAGTTTTAAAAATAATAATATAAATATAATAATACTAATAATTATAATAGTAATAATAATAATAATAATAATAATAATAATAATGATAATAATATTTACGATAACAAGCCAAAAGACAATATTTAATGGGATGAATTAAAATAAGGGAAAATTATGATAAAGACAATATGAAACAACGATAATAACAACCATATTAAGGAGAATGATAATAATGATAAAAATGAGATACAAAACGGCTTCAACAATGATGAATATGATTATGATGATAATAAGAATAATGATAACAATCATGATAATGATAACAAAATTTCTACTAGTTATATAAAGATAATAGAAATAACAATCCTATTGACAGTGATAACGATAATAAAAATAATAGTAATGATAGATCTCGTTTTTGCATGATGATGATGATGATAAAAAAATAATAACAATAATCATAATAAAAATGATGATGATAATTTTAATGATGATAATTACAACAAAGATAATGATAATGATAAAAAAATGATATAGAATAAAAATAAGAAAAGCAAAAAACAATAATAAAAAAGGTTAGTGATAAAGACAAACTAAAAGTAGTAGTAGTAATGATAATAATAATAATGATGATAATTATGGTAATAGTATAATAATAATATAATAATAATAATAAATAATAATAATAATGATAATAATAGTATTTTTGATGATAATGATGATAGTAATAATGACAATAACAATATTTAATAATGTGATAATAATGATATAACGAAAATAATAATAATGATGATTATGAGAATAGTAATAATAATAATGATAATAATAATAATAATAATATTAAATAATAAAAATAATAATAATAATAATAATAATAATAATAATAATAACAACAGAAAACAATAGCGATAATAGTAAAGATGATGATGATAATAGTAATAATGACGATGATAATGATAGTAATAATCATAGTATTGGCAGTAACGATAATGAAAATCATAATAACAATAACAATAACGATAGCAACAGTGATAGTGATGATAATAATAAAAAACTATAATAAAGATGGTGATGATAATGAAAAAAAATATTGAAAATGATATCAATAATAATGATGATAATAACAACAATGATTATAACAAAAAATACAGTTATTTCATTATAGCCCATGGTGATGATGATGATGATGATGATGATGATGAGATGAGGGATGATGATGATGATGATGTTTGATAAATTGATGATGATTATGATGGTGATGGTGATTATGTTGATGGTGATGATGAGGGTGATGATGGTGATGGTGATGATGACTTACATAAAAAACTGTATTTTTTTTCGGATGCCAGTTTCTCATGACAGATCGAAAACAGTAGATATAACTGATATGGAACAGTACGCATAAATAAAATAAAGATACAAATAAACAATAAACAGATATAAACAAACACAGAAATGGAATAAAGACAAGACTGCGAAACGAAAGGAATAGAAGAAACTAATAACAAATACGTAAATGGAAAGGAACCAGAGAGATTGTAAATGGAGTGTTTTCAGCGACGAAATAAAAGCATGAGGGTCTTCTTTGGAAAAAATGAAAGGCTTTTAGAAGCTGATAGTTGCAACGTTAGGAAGAAGACAAGGATGAAATGATAAATGTAGAGAAAAAAAATAAAAAATGGGTACTGGGAAAAATAGATAAAAGTAAGTATGAGACAAACGGCAACAAACACAGAGATGTAATAAGTAACTACATTCGGAACAAGAGATGGAACAAGAAAAACGATAGCCATGACAAAGAAAAAGTAAGGAATAGAGTCTAACAAAGATTAATACAAAGAAATGCAGAGCTGAAGACACACGCAAAATGGAGACAGGGGAAAGGGAGGGAAGTAAGCAAAACATGTACCAAATTCTTTTAAAAAGCAAGATAACGATGCATGTGTGTTGTAGATAAGAGATAAAAGTAGGAGAAAGTAATTTGAATTTATTTTATTTATTAGTTACGAATGTAACTAATAAATAAAAGTAAATATAAAAAGATAAGTAACCTATAAAAACTTACGAAAACGAAAACAACGAATAGAAAATGAGAATCAGGAAAGGATGGAAAGAAAATGTGAAAGAAACGCTGATAGTAAATACTTCAACAACTCTGGAATAAACCCTTTTGATCAAAATGGAACTTCAGTGTAAGAATGAAGCCATGACAAGAATAAACAAAGTAGATAAAAAATAAAGTTTCATTGCCCGAATTCTGAATTTTTTTTATTGAAAAAATAATAATAAGTTCAAAACATGAAATAAGATTTTGGTGATTTTCAGTGATCTTCCCCCGGGTATGAATCACACAAAATATCACTTAAAGGAAAATGACAATTACGTAAAGCATATTCCGCCGACAATAGTTATAAAGATAACAGTTTTCTTTATTTGACTTTAAAGGTTTGGATTTGCAATTAATTCGGCGCAATTTTGCTGCGGAATTTTCTGTAAGAGGAAAAGAGAGGTGATGATGGGAGGAAAATGAAATGTATTGTATGCCTACATATATACGTACATGGAAAGAGAGACAGACAGACAGACAGACAATGTAAACACACACACACACACACACACACACACACCCCAGAGAGAGAGAGAGAGAGAGAGAGAGAGGAGAGAGGGGAGAAGGGGAGAGAGAGAGAGAGGGGAGAGAGAGAGGAGAGAGGGGAGGGAGAGAGGGGAGAGAGGGGAGAAGAGGAGGAGAGAGAGAGAGGAGAAAAGGGGAGAGAGAGAGAGAGGAGAGAGAGAGGAGAGAGGGTTAATAATAATAATATAATTTTAGTTTGATTCCATTTGTTACAATGGATTTTTCTGGGTGTGACATACTGTCTTTTTTCATTTTTCTCCTAAATCATCCCGTGTGTGCAAGGTATGGCTGCCATCCACTGGCGGCGATGATGATGGTGATGATGATGATGATAATGATGATTATATTATGATGGTGATGGTGATGGTGATGATGATGATGATGATGGTGATGATGGTGATGGTGATGGTGATGATGATGATGAGAGAGAGGGAGAGAGAGAGGAGGAGAGGAGAGAGAGAGAGAGAGAGAGAGAGAGAGAGAGAGAGACAGACAGACAGACAGACAGACAGACAGACAGACGGACAGACAGACAGAAAGATAGAGAGAGAGAGAAAGAAAAGAGACAGACAGACAGACAGAAAAGCCATACAGACCCAACAGACAGACAGACAGACAGATAGATAGATAGATAGAGAGACAGACAGAGACAGAGAGAGAGAGAGAGAGAGAGAGAGAGAGAGAAAAAAAAAAGGCTCGTTACCCCTCTCTGATACCGAAACTAAAGTCCCAATCCTTTTCAGAAAAAATAAAAAAACAATACAAAACAGAACCAATATGAAAAAAAGCCTCATTAACCATACAAACCAACCGTTTAAAAAAAAAGACATTTAAAACAATCTAATCGAGCCAAAAACGACAACTTTTCCTCCTTTTTTCCCCATGGTATTAAAGGAAGGCGGGGCGTGGGAGGGAGTCACTCAGAGAGATCGCGCAGGAAGGACAAGTTCGCGTCCGAATTCCTTCTTATTTAATAAATTTTTTTTGGCCTTATATTCTTGTGCAAGACCTTTATGACCAGACAGAGTTGTAATTCATCGTCGAGGTCTTTTCTTTGTGGAAATTCGTGTTCAGATGAATGGAATAACGTTGCTTTAATGTTGTTGTTTTTTTATTATGTAGAATTTTTTTTTTTCTTCTTGACTCTCGATTTATAAGTTTTGAGGTTGGGTTTTTATGTTATTATATTTAGAATAATAGGTTTCCTTCGCTGGAACCCCAAAAGGGGACTTTCAGAGAGGTTCGTTTTGCAGGTATTCGTTCGGCAGATTGTAAGTGAAGCAAATAGGGAATTTTAAAGCCAGAGAAATCAGGAACACGTGGTTTTGAAAGCCGCCATTAAATTTCGACATTTGTCACAACAACAAAACGTCTTCTTTTTTTTTTTAACCGGAAATTCTTGATAGCACTAATACAATAAAAAACAATTACGTGATGATTATTCAGCATTTTTTTTATTTTTTTTTACGTATGACTAACATAATGTGTGAATCTCATCATTAGAATAGTGTTTGATTTTTTTTTTAATGCTGATCGTTAGACGGGGCCCAGCAGTCGTACTATATATTCAGATTAAGTTAATGTAATGAATTGCTTTCCTATCCTTTCAAAAAAAAACACCCAGGCCTGGAGGGCGTGTCCTAAGCTAAAAAACGCGTTTATTAAACATTTGTTAATTTAAACTTCCGTCTATATCACAAGCTTCGGTATCCTCACGTTTATTGCATTGCAATCATTAGAAAGATTTCATTAAACGCAAACATACCGGGGGTTATGTTGTATCTGAAATTTGAATGAAAAAAATTTATTTAATAAAATAATTTCGGGCAGTTGCTCTGAGAAGGCCTTAGGACGCGTATTCTAACCTATTAAGTCTGTCCCAGCCCTAATTTATAAAAAATTAAGCCAAAGTATCATATCCCAATCTCTCCTTCTTAAGATTAACCCAGCCTAGCCTAATACGCCCGCGCCACGCATACGCACGCGCGCGGGCGCACACACACGCATACCCCACACACTCACACAGAAACACCGCACGTATATGTATGTATATAATTTAGATATGTACACACGTGTGTGTATATATAAACCACACATGCATAAACGTACACGTACATATGCATATACATACATATACATAATATACGTACGTACATATATGCATATATACATATACACAGATGTACGCGCGTGCACACACACACACACACACACCCACACACACACACACACACACACACCACACACACACACACACACATATATATATATATATAATATATATATATATGTATATAATATATATATGTTATATAATGTATGTATGTATATGTATACACACACACCCCACACGTGTGTGTGTGTGTGTGCGTGCGTGCGTGTGTGTGGCGTGCGCGTGCGTGTGTGCGTGCGTGCGTGGGTGTGCGTGCGTGCGTGCGTGGGTGCGTGCGTGCGTGCGTGGGTGTGCGTGCGTGCGTGTGTGTGCGTGCGTGCGTGTGTGGGTGTGCGTGCGTGCGTGGGTGTGTGTGCGTGCGTGTTGTGTGGGGTGTGTGTGTGTGGGGTGTGTGTGTGTGTGTTTTGTTTGTATGTGTGAAGAGATACACACGTCGGCGTGTTCATACGCCGAAATCTTCCCCGCCACAAACGCTTAAATACGTTCACAGCATCTGCTGAATACCAAAAACCTTTTACGAATGAACTCATAAATTTATTTAAAATGGGCATTTTTCGATGATATTGAAGGAAAATATTGTAAAGTCATTAACGCAATTAAATTAATTTAGGTTTTTGAAAGAGAAGAATGCGATAAAAAAATAAGATTTTGTGAATATGAAGCAAATGTTCCCAAACTGGCAGCGCTAAGAAACGTTTCAAACTCCTGCCTCTTTGGGCACCCAAAACTTTTTAATCGTGGTAATCTGCCGCCTTAAACTTATACAAAATGGTAAGTTTTGATCAAATTTTAGTGCATGAGATATCGAAAAAGTTGGCCAGTTGGTTGTAATTGCGATTGTTTATTTTCTTTGCTCTTATATATGGTGATTGTGAGATGATGCCGCTGCCGAGTTCCTTGTTTACGTGTTTTTTTACGTTTGGGAGCTGAGTGAATATGGTGTGAAAATAAAGCTTAATTTCGTTATTTCATACCATAATGTACTCTTATTACTTTATTCATGTGGGGAGAACGATGTTAGAATAAGCTAGGTGATACAAACCATGTTTTCATTTTTCTTCTTTCAAAAGAAACGAGAGTGCTTTGTCAACATTTTGTTGAAATTAAAATGTCTTTTTGTGTCAATTGGATCTCTTTTGGTTTAAAAAATTACCCTTGGAAAGTATATATGCAAAGTATCAAGAGAGGAGAGTCAAAACCCGGAAATAGAGATGCTGCTCTCTCAGAGATTTTGATTTTTGCTAAACCTTACGAAAATAATCCAATGGCTTTCAATATGTGGCTCTTCTAATGATAATATTGCTTGTGTTTTATCCAAATCTCCAAGATACTTACTATGATCTTAGATAGAAGGCCCACAATCAAAATTTCGTGTAGTCCTATGGTGTGAATAATTTTTGGGATGGTTACGCTAAGCTAGGCAAATTGAAGATGATATTTGTATAGAGGCAAAAAGGGTAATTCTTTGCAGCATGGACACACTCGCCAGAGACGTCCCCAACGCCACATCTCAAAAGTTATTTACAATCTAAGTATCCATAACTGGGTTTTTCCCTCGGGAACTGCCTGAGGAGAGGGTTGATTAGGGGCTCTGCCCCCCAGCACCCCCAACAAACATTTTCTTCACCACGCACATGCACAGCAAAATAAGCTGCAACTCTGAAAATGCTAAGTGGACTTAGGCTGTGAGCAGTGCCTTCAGCAGTCTTTTTTTCCTTTATATGTGTAGTTAACATATGTCTGCAGATTATTTCTTGTATCAGCCACTGAAACTTTTAGTCCTCTACAAGAATAGTTTACCATTTCAAATTGCTCTAGTTTATTGCACTCATACTGTAAAGTTTAAACCCCAAAAAGTTTTGGTCATCAGTACGTAAATTATCAGCAGACACAAATGGTTAACGCCATGAATAAAGGAAAAAAGTCATGGGAAAATAATGCTCACAGCTTAAGCCCGCTTTGAGTTTCAGCTCTTATCTTGCCACATATGTAAAAGAATGTTTGCTACGGGGGTTTTGGGGGGTGCAGTTCCCCATCAACCCTGCCCTCAGGCGGTTCCTGAAAAGCACACTTACTCATGGGAGTTTAAATTGTTGAAAAAAAATGTGACATGGAGCTGGGTATTTAGTCTAAGGCAGGGTGTCTATTAAGAATTAAATGTGAACATGGTAGCCTCCTTGCTTTCAAGCAGCCTGGCATAGACAAACAAACAAATATTCACTAGTTATGCATATTTAGGCAGGATATAGCTTGCCCTGATTCTAATTTGTCTATGAAATCTAAGGAGGTTCACAAACTTCATCTTAAATAGTTATTACCATGTGCAGTGTCTTTTATAATTTTAATTTTCATAAATTTGTGTTAAGGATAAGTCCGATATGCGAAGCTTAGCCTTGCCCGAGCTAAACCCATGAGGGGAGCCCGACCTGTGTCGACTAATGCCGACTCACTCATGTTTGTCAGCTGGTGCTGACTCGGCTGAACCTTATCCTTACCCGCCGTGGTGCCCAGCCACAGCAAGAAACCTCCAGGCGACAATTGCAACTTCTTGCGCCTGGGCGATGTGCAAACCGCCGACCCCTCGGATGAGAGGCCGACACCTTACCCTGTACTAGCCCAGAGGCTAAATTTGGGGTTTTGATCTTTATTTCCTTTAATCACTGGATCCAAGTAATGTGAATATCAACATTTTTAAAATTGGCTAAGAGGTGTGTGTTTGGATGATTGGAATGTCTGTCATGAGATATTGTTGCAAATGCATATGACAGGGAAGTCTTGCTCTGAGTGCACAAAGTTCTTAGTGGGAGATTAGACTCAGTAGCCCCTTTAGGAAAGGGCTCTTGCTTTTATTCCACTGGTAAACGAGAGGGAATGCACTGCCTGTGAGCCATGTCGGGAAAGACACCAATTTAGAGTGAGGACACTATTTCCATGCACTGAAATCTATTCCTGTTTGTTTTGACAAAAGGTGCAGCTGAGTTAGTTATGAAAATATTTTTTGAAATAATATAAGTAACATGTTTTCTTTTTGTATTGTAAACCATGTAGAGAGATAACATATAGTTGGCTCAGAAAAAAATAGTCTTTACCATCTTGATACTGCATGTAAAAATAAATTTGTGACCTAGTAAAATGAGAAGCAGCACACAAAGAATAAAAGCTATTGCAAAGAAGAGTCAAAGAGTCTTGATACAGTTTACAAGTATTTGTGTGGGGCAGAGCATTAGGTAAGGAGGAAATACATTTATTGAGTGGTGATTCAGGGGTGAAGTCCCCAGCTTGGGATGGGGAGCTTTGTTGCCCTTTGCCATATTGAGAAACAAGCACAGAGATTGCTATAATTTTTCCATAGGCTAATGGTATTCCCTTTTAAAGGTAAAGGGTTTAAAGGTACACGTAGTAAATTTTCACATTTACCATTTCACCTCACTAAAATCCATGTAGTGGAGGTTTGTTGGACTGCTGTAGTTCAAAAAAATGATTATTATAATTATTTGTATTATATTTGGAGTTAAACTATAATTACAGTTTTAGAAGAAGGGGGAATGTGGAATGTGGGAAAAACCCCATGCTTAAAATGTATAAAATTGTCAATTAATTGTCCAGCAGAAGGAACAAAATGACGATCACTGATCTGTGAGTGTTTTAAAACCCGCCATTCGTCCCGGAAGGGAGCTAGAAGTTGGGGTGTGTGTGTGTCCTGCGCTTCAATTTTTTTCATGTGAAGGCAGATTGTAAAGCATGACCAGGTGTGCCTTTGGCATAAGGAAATCCTATCATGAATGGGTTTTAATAAAGGCTACTGGAAAACAGTCCTAATACTTCCTCACATTTTTTACCATTGTTAAACCTCTCAGGAATCTTGCATCTAAAATTGACTACTGTGTCAGAAAATAGAGAAATTTTCACTTGAAATCTTACAGGCCCAGTGCCCTCCAGGCCATTATTTTAGCTTACAGTATGCCTCCTATGCCTGATCAGTCAGAAAGGTCACTCACAGATTCAAAACAGGAAACTCCAGCTTATGGCCTGGACATTTACAAGGGTATCACCTTTTGCATTGATGTAACTTACATATTTATAGAAGGAATGATGAAGTGAGAGTTAATCAGGCCGTTTACGGAACATCTAGTTGTGGCAACATATAACAATCCCAAGTAGTAGTTACAAGAGTACCTATCCATTAGAGTCAAGCAATGGGTTGCCATCATTGTCAGTCCAAAATTAGGCTTAGTATTGTAACCCCAAGAATTACCTTGGAGTTACAATAATACAGCTGACAAGACAAACTGAAAAGAATAATTACCCCCCCCAAAAATTAGCATAAAAATTACTCATGGGGGCTAAAATACATAGCATAAACCAGCACTCACTGTGGCTTTTCCCCAAGGCTAAAAGTAAGTAAACTATGGTGTTTCACGAGACTTAGCCAGGCAGGGAGGAAAGTTGGAGAATTATCACATTTCCTGTCATATACATTCTATGTTGTTGTTGTTGTTTTTTTTTTTTTTTTGGGGGGGGGTTATCCATGGTTATTTATACTTTTCTCTTGTCTCCAGACGTTCCCCAAAGAACAACAAGATGCTAAGCCACATTGGCTCCCGCATGAAAGTAACCATGCAAGACAGTAGGACCTTCATTGGCATCTTCAAAGGTTTGTTATTTATATAGTCTAACTTGCACATTACATATATAATTCTCATCTCAAATTGTTATAAAGTGGGTCACTAAATACATTTAACCTTTGGTTTATGTTGAAGTAAACTGTAATTTATATAATTATATAAATTATCCATATCTATTATGGTTATTTCTTGTATTTGTTTTTGTTTATAGTATATTTAGATAATCTTCATGTTTATTCTTTGTTCCTTATATAAAGTATTTAGTATGAACCATATAAATTCCCCCCCTTGTTCCCCTTTTCCCTCTTTCCCTTTACAAACCCAGTCTTGTTTCTCTCCCTTCTCCCCATTTTTATCTTGCATAACTAAATGCCATTTTCTTACAGCCTTTGCAAGCACATGAATGTCATCCTTGCTGACTGTGAGGAGTTCGTTGTGTGCGTGGGAAGAAGAATAAGGAGGAGAAACAAGAGAAAAGAACAATGGGCTTGGTACTTTTGGCGGAGAGACTATTGTCACCATGACTCGGGAAAGGCCCCCCTTTCCCTCTGAGGTGAGTTTCAGTTGTGAATTCCCAGATCACCAGCTCTTTGGAGTGGGTGGAGAGAGGTAATTGTAAGGTGTAAATGCATGGGTTCCTTTAGCCCCTAAGACCAAAAACCCTTCTGTTTAAAATTTTTCAAATTTCATGAAGCAGATCTTCCTTTCTGGCATTTCATAGTCAAATATGTACAGGAAATAGCCTGCCAGGTTTTGACAGGCTTTCATGATCATGGTATAAGGAATTTAACCCATTTACCCCAAATTGGGCCGCTTGTTGCTGAACTCCCCTAGCCAGTATTAGTTACAGCCAAATGGGCTGATAACTAATAGTGGCTTTTTTAGCTGCACAGCTACACAAAGACAATCTCATCAATTTTTCCAGGAATCTTCCACAGTTTTTTGTAGGTTTGTCATGTTTTATGTATGAGGAATTGTGTAGAAATTACACTTGTCACGTGAGCTCTTGGCATCCTTTTGCCTTTTGTATTGAACAGAATGCTAAATTGCTTCCAAATTGTCCATGTTAGGCAATGACATCAACGAAATTCAATTTCATGGAGAAATTCACCTGCTCCACGTGTTAAGGGCCCCAGCATCTTGTAGACTGCAAAGGTGTTGATAGTAGCAAGGTTGCACAGATAGAAAATAGTTTTTATCCCATTTCCGTGATTTCACTAAACGGTATGAGGGGGCCCAGTTTTTTCACCGAGATCAACACCCTTATCCCTACTTTATATTCAGAAATGCACTGGGTTTTCAGGTGCAGAGTTTCCCTGGTATGTTTACCAACATTGAGAAGTATAGACCATGATAAGCAGTTCACTAGTTTGTGTCAATCCAGGAGAAGAATAGCATCCTGCTTTGGGAACTTTGGAAGTCCATGTCCCCCTCCTTGTCTTCGGGTCTTGAGGCTTTGTGGCGGCAGTTTGACCTAACCGTGCTGACTGTACCTGTCTTCTGGGACGAGGTAGTGAAATAATACTGGGGGTATACAGTTGCTGTCCATGAAAACCGTGTAACCCTAGTAAAAAAAAAAAAAACACTAGCCTCCATCAGTGGGACTACCGCCTCTTAGGATGGCATGTCACCCTTTTTCCTTACCAGTTTATATACAAAATACAGTGGTGTGTCCAGCACCTGCACCATCGCCGACTGAGAGCTTGTAAACTTTGACAGCAAACTGAGCACACTTACTCGGGTTGTAAGTCCTGAAGCTGAGGCAGCTTTTGAACTTCCACAGGGACTCATTGATTTATATTCTGTCCTGGTGTATACACACCTGAAATCAAGCCCTGGTGTCTAAGACCACCTCAGCTTCCACAGCCTGTCTTTCCTCATCATGCGCGGGCCTCATTGTCACGAAGTGCAGTTTACGAGAAATCTTTTTGAATCTCTCAAGGCATGGTGGAGGGGAAGATATCCATAGGGAAACCCCTGGATTCCAGGACCAATAGTGGGTCAACTGCGTTTATAATGAGGCCCATCAGCAGCCCACAGAGCCAGATACGGGATTCACCTCAACTATTGTCAACTGCTCCCACCTACAGGCATGCCTTCAGGTCCTTTCATTAGCCTCTCCCAAATCTGCACACAAAAAATAAGAATAATTAATTTATGTAGCTACCTCAATTACCTTTGCTGCCTTAATATAACAGAATTGCGGACAAATATATGCATATCAACTCTACATACCTATTTGTTTCTTCCACGATGTGGCAAAAGCTCACTAGTGAAAAAAGCCCTGTAGACCCCTAGAGTTGTGGATCCCTCATCCAGCTGCTCCTGGTAAGCGACAGTGACCCTTAAAAATTTGCTGCCACAGAACATTTTCTCTTTGCCTCCAAGAGAAGTTATGGAGTCCCTGGCGCACTCTTATTCCACTTTCGGATAGCATACTGAGCAAGTGGCGTCACTATCCAGAGTGGTGTCATGTGCCTAGCTCATTATTGCTGGGCATTTTTTAGTCCTTGAAGTCATCCAAGGACTCATCTGAGGGCCGTTTATTGTCCTCTGAGGAGCTATGAGCTGATACCTCAAGTTTTGACTTGGAAGGCTGGTTCGCAGGAGCACGAAAGGGAGTGGGAACATCTTCCTTCCATGGTGTAGGCAAATTTTGCTTGAATAAGTCAATCATTATGGCAAGAACACATGCCATACAGACTGGGTGCTTCTACAAGCCATGCCAAAAATTAGATGCCATACAGTTGGTTTTGGGGAATTATAGACCATGGCAACATTAATATTAAAAAGGGTTCAATGGGTTTTAAAGGGGTACTTCCAAGTCATTTTGATATAGAAATTATTTATTGAATACCAACAGCTGCTTTTCCATCTGTGTTTTGGTGCTAATGAAAAGTAGTAATGGTTTAACTTTTTCATTTTGGGATCTTTCTACTTTAGGCCACCATTTATAACCCAATTTCTATACCTCATGAGCCTTTTCCTCTGTGTCTGGGGGTTTTTTCCCAGCCAAGTATCTGTTCACCTTGATACTTCACTATTCCTATCTCTTTGACATACCAGTATGAGATTGTATTTTCTGATATGTGAAATTTAGCTCTTCAAATAATGAAGGCCAAATTTTCCTCTTGTATGTATATCAGAGACAAGGGAGGAACATCATCTCTATGCTTCAGATTTGGGATTTTGTGGGCAATCTTGAAAGTTAATGCTATCACAGTGGCAAGTGCGCTCTAGTTATTTCCCGCTGCTTTTGAGTTAATAGGAATCATGGTAAATCAATAAAAAATAACTCATTTTGGGAATTTGAATTTTTCATGCTTGCCTTTTTAAAATCAATTCTTCATTTCATTTTTTTCTGGTGGGATTCATATAGATGAGACACTGTCATTTTTATAAAAAAACAAACAAATATCCACAATATAGTAGAAAGCAAAATTACTTGTTTTTTTTGTCACATCTACTTCCTTCTATCCTCCAAATACTTTTATATTGTAAGGAATCTTTTTAACCATAACAATTCTTTGTACTTGGTATTAGACATGTACATCTGCTTCAGCTGTAAGATCAGCAGAGCAATTTGTACCATTGCCAAATGATTTTTTTTTTCTGAGGCCTGCTGATGTGATTGTTGTTTGAATGGGAGAAGCAACTTGGCAAATGACATTCAAAAATAAATCATCTGGTACAACCTCTTTAGGGGTCCTAGAACAAGACTTGAGACATAATTTTAATTATATAGAAAACAGAAGTACAAAATGTGTAATAATCAATTTCTGGGTATATCCAGTGGAATTATGGTGGGATCTGGTATTAAAATTTTCAAATTATTATTGTCCTTAAACTCATAACTGACGGGTAGTGTTCATAAAAGGGGCCCGGGGCCTCGCTGCCGGGGGTTATATCGTCGCCCTAGCATGTGCGACCACTCATGCCAAATACCAAAATCCCATGCCGTTTCTTTTGTAATACTACGAAGATATGTTGCATTTTCAGTTTTCTTATTTTTTACAGTCTCTACTTGCCAAATTTCCTGATAAATCAAAACTGAAGGGTATTTTTGTTGTTATATAGACTCCATAGTTGATCATTATTCGGTCTATAGTCCGATAAAATAAACAGTGTGCGGCATCATGGAGTTGAAATCGTCGGTTTGTTGCATTTTTTTTTTGTTTATTGCATGGTAAAAAGAGAAAGTGTTAAAAGCGACTTAATCACACTTTCACTGGCAAAAAAAAAAATCTTTTGCCGTGATTTTAACAAAAAAAAAAATCATGGCATGTCCATACATACTCTATGGCATGTGCGTTACGTGCCCCCGGCAGATGGTCCCGCCATGCCATGGCTGTGCATACATGCCACCTGTCGCAAGGGTTAATAAACAATGAATATGATTTTGCCAACAAATTTAGAAATGCAAGATTCACACAATACTTATCTTGGCTTTATATAGTAATTTTGCATTAAAAAGTGTGTAAGTCAACAGCTTAACCCATTGCCAACGGGTGGCATGTACACACATGCCATGGCATGGCGGGACCATCTGCCAGGGGCATGTACACACATGCCATAGAGTATGTATGGACATACCATGAGTTTTTTTTTTTTTTTTTTTTTGTTTACAATCATGGCAAAGATTATTTTTCTGCCAGTGAAAGTGTGATTAAGTCAGTTTTTAAAACTTTCTCTTTTTACCATGCAAAAAAAAAAAAAATGCAACAAACCGACGATTTCAAAATCCATGATGCCGCACACTGCTTATTTTTCGGACTATAGACCGAAAATGATCAACTATGGAGTCTATATAACAACAAAAAAATACCCCTTTAGTCTCGATTTATCAGGAAGTTTGGCAAGTAGAGACTTAAAAAAAAAAAAAGAAAACTGAAAATAGAACATATCTTCGTAGTATTACGAAGAAAACGGCATGGGATGCTAGTATTTGGCACGAGTGGTCGCACATGCTAGGGCGACGATATAAGCCCTGGCAGCGAGGCCCTTGCCTCTATGAATGCTACCCGTCAGTTATGGGTTAAGAGAAAAACCTTTAAAATACTAGAAGACAGTCATACAATTTAGAAAGGGTTTTTAAAAAATCTTAGATACTTGTAAAAGTATTATGATTATCTTTGTCATTTATACATTATTTTTTTTTATTTCTATCACTATTATTTGTAATGATAGTATTAAAGGATATAAAATTTTGACAATGGCTTACAATGCTTGTAATGATAATAGATCCCCATAATGTTCATGGAGCTAATTATTTATATAGATTATCCATCATTTGTATATAGTATTGAATACGATTCTTTTAAGCATGCAGCACTACACTTAGTTATACTTAGTTCATGGA
>NW_023658646.1:15000-23422 GCF_015228065.2 Penaeus monodon | reverse complement strand
CCTGGACGCTATCCTTTCTTGGATCCTTTTACAATCCCTTGTCGGTCATGGGTACAGTGGCGGCCCGTGTCAACCGCGGTTCACGGGACGGGCAGGGCCTTTCTTGCTAATCCGGATACAACTCGGCTAATGTCACCTAGCTCTTTCCCTGGGGACAACCGGGGGAGGAGGCTGGACCCGGAATCAGGCTTGGCGCTCAACAGTCTGTCGGAGGAATTAGAGATGGGCCGTGCCCTGCTAAGCTCGCCTCGAGGTCTCGTGGCGGAAAGCGAAGGTGGATGCGCCCCGTCGCGTTTAGCCCTTATGATGTAGTTTCTTCAAATTTAAAAAGTGTCATGTTTAAAAATTATGTAGGGCGTGTATCAATGAATCTTCAAATTATGCAGCTAATCAAATAATGAACTAAGGACTAATGGACTAAAACACGATTCAATAAAACAAAATGCATGCTACATTATATTTTCATTACGTAACATTAGCTGAACACAAAACCGCAGAAGAGCTGCAATGAATATGTTAGATATTTTCACTGTGTGTGGTGGGGGGGGGGTTATAGAAATACTTTCAATTTTTGGGTGATGAGTAGCTAAACAGTATGTAAATATTTGGATTTCTGAATGTTTTTTATTTTCTGCTTAAATCTGATGATAATTTACGTATTATTATTCCACAGTCGTGGCGCTTCTCTGGGAGTCGCATTCGATCAGCTCAGCCAAAAAATACAGGTTTGCTTGTTTCAACACTAGCAACTACTAGCTGAGTGGTTCCAAGGAAAACAACTAAAAACTTACTTCCTATACATGTGTGTATGATACCCTTGCTATCTTGAAAGAAAAGTCTTTTTCATTATGAAAAAATAGTAATTTAATCTTGTTCTTTACTTTTATTGACATTATGCAATTTATATTTCCCTTGTATTTGTCAGTGCATGCCATAACTTTGATACATAATTTTAATATGTTAAAACGATAGAAATACTTTTTTCCGGTGTGAAAAGTCATCCAAACTCCTGTTTGTTCACCCAGAATTTGAGTGGTTAGCAGAAAGAGGAAACCCTCTAGAAAAGAAAAAAAAGAAAGAAAAACACGAAATCGTATACTCTTTATGATAATGATTCTTCAATAAATTCTGTCATTTCGCGGCTAAACCTAAATATCTAATAAAATATCTCCGATGGTATATGACGTCATAATGACATATGGAAATCCGAGGTGAGGACGAGGCTGGCAAGCTGACATCTTTTTTCAAGATGGACGCAAGGCAAACTGAAAATTTTAAATAGAGGCCATAGCATTGGGATGAGGGAAAGTATTTCTCTCCCAGTGAAATAACCGAGAGCCTTGTTCGATGGTATAAAAGGTGAACAAGATGAAGGAGGAGGAGGACCACCCTGAACGACTGCCCTCGTTTCCGGATGCCCCTTTCCTATGCAGCTAAAATTCATTTAAAGACCTACCAGCTCCGGGGAAAAAAAACGACTACAATGCAGATGAATTCATCACAGAACGTTACCACAAAGAGAGGTGAACAAACGACATCGCCAACATCGCCTCCAGTTCAACCCCGCAGTATGTGGAGAGCACACAGGAAGCCCAATTGCCGGATGGGAGGTGTAAATTATTATCTGTTTCAATTTGTCATTACACTTAGATCAATTTTTTATAAAGAAAAGTATTTATAGATGGATTCCATATTTTCATATGGCGCTGAAACTTGCGCATGCCATTTGCTGGCAGGAAAGACCACAACTGGCAGATAACAAAAAGCCTGACTCATGTTGTGCCGTTGGTTGTACGAATTGTAGAAAACCTGGTGGGAATCTGAGTTTTTATCGGATTCCATTTGGAAACAATGAAGACCCCCTTGAGTTAGGGAAAAAAGTGGATAGCGGCTAATCAGACGTGAGAGCTGGAGCAAAGATGATTGACAACGCACGCCTTTGGCAGTGCTCATTTTTTGTCGGGGTAGGCCTAAGTGAAATTTCAAATTAAATTACTTCCAGTTCAATTGTGTTTTTATTTGAACAAGTTATGTCATTTAAATAGTTGAAAATTTCGAAGAGAAAAAATGGTTGTAGGCCAGCAGTACTACCAATATTGTGTTGTAAGTAGTTATTAATGTCTTAATTTCCCTTTAGTTTCTACCTCAGATTCTAATTTCTTTTATTTTTGTAGTAAAATGTTAAACATTCCCTTTCAGGTAAAAAGTCTTTGGATCCATCTCATCCAGACTATGTACCCTCAGTTTTCAACTTTTAAAAAATTGATGATGCTAAAACAACATCAAAAATGGAGAGATACAAAAGGTCCAGGAGAGGCGATCAATGGCTGAAGAACCTTGCAGCCCACCAGTACTTCTTCAAAGCAACCAGACTTCCTTTTCTATCTTGGAGGTTGAACAGGAAGAACTGCCCAACACCAAAGCCAGTCAAAGTGAGGGAAAATGGCTAAGAATTGCAATTCTTGAAGGAGAAACATGCAATGTTGAAGGCAGAGTTTATTTATTTCCCAAAACAAAAATCTAAACCTGCCCGAATCTTCTAAAGCACCAGAGCAGTATGTCATTTTGCTCAATAGAAAAAGATGAAGGCATGCTAAATTTCTACATTTGGGGTTTCCAAACAGCTCGTTATTTTCTTTGGGTTTCTTCCTCTATTTAAGGAACAAGTAAATACTAATCTTCAAAACTTCAAATTGAAGATCATCTACTGCTGATCCTTTGAAATTGAAACTGGGGCTTTTAAAAAGGATTTAGCATACCGTTTTCACATTTCTAAACAAGTGGTGTCAAGAATTTTAGCGGTGGCTTCCTGCAATTTCAAGGAATGTGAAATTTTTGATTGTGTGGCCAGAACGTAAAACCAAAAAGGAAAAATCTGCTGCATGTTTTAGAAGAAATGTCAAAATTGTACTTGTATAATTGAGTACAGTAATCTTCATAGAAAGGCCTTTGAATCGTAATCCCAGACCCCAGACAGGGTCTAACTATAAAATGCAAAAACACAATAAAATATTTAATTGGAATAACATCAGCTGGGGCAGTATCTTTTCTGTCACCTGACTGGGGAAGTAAAACATCTGATAAAGAGATTTCGCTAGAAAGTGGATTCTTGGACAAGTTGCAGTATGGGGACTGTTATCATGCAGACAGGGGTTTCACCATTGAGACTGAACTGGCAACCCCAGGAGCAGCTCTAAAATACGAAATTTACAAAGGGCAAACGCAAAGCCAGCAATAGATTTGATTTTCCAAGGCAGATTGCACATGACGCATTTATGTAGAGAGAGTAATTGGACGTCTTCGCAATTTTTTTATTTGCAATCAAAAATTTCTATTTCACAGTTGATTTGTTAGATGATGTAATGGTTATTATATCAGTAATAAATAATCTTAACAGTGTAGTAACTTAGCCTTATTCCTGCTATTGGAATCACCCCTCCCCTCACCACCACTACTCTGACTTTTGAAAAAAAAAAGAGATACTTTCCCCTTTTGTTAAGGACTAGAACCCAAATACCTTGGCAGAAATAGGTAAAAGACAGTGAAATTAGTTAAAGAAACTGAAAGTATTTTTTTTTTTCTTTGTCCAGCTTCTTTTGCATTCTTTGCAGTACCAGGCTTTTTTTGGTGCTCTTGTGACTCCACACAACTGTAGTGAAACCATTCTATTTTGCAGTGTTTACCGTCACTGTGGTTTAATACTTTGAGCTGGAAAACATTGTATGGAATACGGAATGAAAAATAAAACAAAAATGTACTTTCAGCGTGGACAGCTGGTCAAATAGTTTTTGTTTTCCGGTCGTTCCTTGTTAGGCCCCCCAAGCCGCCGCAAAAAAGTGCCTGCCGTTCATGCGCAGTAGTGGTAAACGTAAACATGTGACGTCACCTGGAATCCATCTATCATGATAGTGCCCTATAATCATATTTTATGCTCTGATTATCTATCATTATTACTTTTTAGATGTGACAGACGACATATCTATAAAACGGCGGGGAGTGGCCACGTGCCCTATAAAAAAGTGGATGGATGCTGTTGGTAAAGGGTCGCAAAAAAGAAGATCGATTCAGTTTAGACAATCAGCACGTTGCTATCCTTTGGGCCCCTTCCCAGAAACAACCATATTCGTGCTAATAATGCCCAATACACATAATCAAAGGCCAGTTACGAAGTGGGTCGATGATCAAAACCATATGGAAGTCCTTTCCGCGACAAAGCGAGGCATGTAACTCAAACCCGATGAAAACTGTTTGGGCGAATATTTTTAATGTTGGGAAATGGCTAATGACAGAACCAAACCCCAAAAGTTTAAAGCCATGCTAAAAGGGAATGGAATGTGTTAAAGGAGGAAACCCGGGGCTTTATATAATACGTCATCTCTGTCCTAGGTTGTGAATAACGATAGATTGTTCTTATTATAAATATACTGCTCCTAGTTTTATTTTCTTTTCTATTATTATTCCCGTTTTTTTTTTAAAAAATAAACCGATAGTAAAAATTTCTAAATTTAAAAGCCCTCCCAAATTATTCGTTTTAAAATTCCCCCATAAAAAAGAAAAAAAAAAATATATATGCTTATTTATGGTGGATTTTTTACACATACTTTTTTTCCTTTCGACTACATTTTATATTTTTTGCGCGAAAAGGGGGTTAAAAATTGTATGAACTAAAACCAATTTTCAAAATAAAATGTTTAACACATTTTCCTTCGTACACACGAATCCCACACGCCATTCTTTTTCATTGTAGCCCTACCAGGGTTTTGCTTTGTTGTTCAAAAAGAAAAGGGCATTTTCCTGTTAAAAATCAGTTTTGGTGTGACAAAAAGAAAACAAGCCATTTTAAATTTAAAACTGGAAATATATTGAAAATTTTCTTTTTGGGAAAAACCCCAAGTATCCCCGAGCCATTTTTTTCACATCACATATTTTGGAAAGGGATTACTTGAAACAAAGGAAAAAAAAGACTGACAAATGAAAAAAAAATATACACTAGATTAACTGCCGTGTTTAGGGGCTTTTAAAGATTTTAAAGATTTGACATCGCAATTTGGGGAGTATTTCTTAAAATTTTGGATTCACCACTTCTAATCACCATGAGTTCCCCATTAAAAAAAAACAACCTGTATTTTTTTCATTGTTGTTCTTGGGGTTTTGCCCTAAGGTAACAATAGCGAAAACTTTTGTGATTTTAAGCATTAAAAACAAAATTAAAATAATTTTCTTTTACCATCACAAAGTATTCCAAGAGCTACCCACCACACCACCCCACCACAACACAACCCCAACACCAACCCCAAACACACACACCCCCACACACCACACACACCACACACACAAACCACAACCCCACACACACACACACACACACACCCACACACCACACACACTCACACCACAAATATAAAGAATCTATTTTTTTTGAAACCCCTGCTTTTTGCGTCAAAATTACGTTTATTAAAAAAGGTTGTACTGTTTTCTGTTTATTTAATCATTTTGGGGGGAAAAAAAAGTTTTTAAAGAATGAAGCTTTTTTCATTTTCAAAAATAGCAGTATGTTTGACGGTGCTAAAAGAAGGGGTCCGGAAAATGTTGAAAAAATAGCCCACTTTTAAAACTAATACTACTTTTTTTGCTATACTTTTTGAAAAAAACAAAAGAAAAAATAGTTTTTTATTTACTCTTTCTCATGTTGTTGCCAGATGTAAAAAAAGGACCCGCAAATGTCTAAAATTTAATTCCCAACTATTCATCACACGATATATATTAATTTATATATATATATATAATATATTATATATATATATATATTTTAAAATATTGGGGGGTGTGGTGTTGTGTGTGTGTGTTGTGTGTGGTGTGTGTGTGTGTTGGTGGTGTGTATTAATATATAATAATATAATATATAATATATAAAAATTATATTAATAATACACATTGAATTGGTATATGAATAAAATATATATTAATATATATATATTATATATATATATATTATATATATAGTTTGGCACTAATATACATAAATTCTTTTATAAGAATTTGTATGTTTTGGTGGATGGAAAATTTATTTAGGGATGGAGGGAAAGATGGTGAATGGATAAAAGGGATGGATGTGGATGTGCCATATAATGTGTGTGTTGGCAACATACTAATAAAATACTACTACACATCCCCCACCAACCACCCCATACACCATACTACACACACACACACACACACACAACAACACACACAACACCCACACCACAGCACAACCACACACACCACACACACACCAACACACACACACACACCACCACACACCACCCCACACACACACATTAAAATATATATATAAATATATATATTATTAATAATAAAATATACATATATATGTATTTATATATTTATTATATATACTTATAATCAGTTTGTATCAACCAAACTGCAGATATCCCTATCTTTTACTAATTGTTTTTTTAACTTGTTTCTCGATGAAAAAACAATATCGTCTGCAATTTTAGATTGTTTAGATTTCCCCATTTTTACACCTTTCCTTCCATTCCCTTTAAAATTTTCCCCAAAGCAGGCTGCTGAGATTTTTGGGGAGATGGGGTTGCGCAAACATTTGTAATTATATTTTATCGTTTCTGTATTGGGCTTCTATGGGGCGCACACACCCCCACACCCTAGACACATACATATACAATAAAATATCCCCTACATATAATGTTCAGATTATTTATATTATATATATATAATAAAAATATAAATATATATAAATATATGCTTAAAAAAATAAAGTGTATGTTTAATTTTATATTTACAGGTGACAACATATATAATAAATTTATATATATATTAATATTAATATATTATATATATATATTATATAAAGAATATTTTTATTAATATATAAAATTTTTTATATATATATAGATTTATAATATTAAAAATTTTTTGTGTGTGTGTGTATGTATTATGATGTATGTATTTTGTATGTATGTATTATATATTTAAATATAATTATTATATTAATTATTATATAAAATTATAAAAAATTATTCATGTTTTTTGGTTTTTAATATACTAATCCATTATATATATATAAATAAATTATAATATATATATTATTATGTTTTTTGTGGTTGTGTGTGTGTGTGTGCAGGGGTGTGGTGGTTTTGGTGTGTGTGGTGTGTGTGTGTTGTGGTTTGGTGTGTGGTTTGTGGTTTGGGTGTGTGTGGTTGTGTGTTGGGGTTTGTGTGTGTGGTATTTATATTTATATATTTTAAAATTATATATAATAATTTTTATATATATATAAATATAAGGTTAAGTATACTTTATTTTTTATTAAATTAAACCCTCTAATAATTTTAAAAGTAAGTTAATATTAAATTTTTTATTCTTCTACTATAAAAAAAAAAACATATAAATTGCAGTTTCTGTCATTTTTCGACCGGGTTTAATTTTTAAAGAGCTAGTTTTTTTTGGTGATTAGGGGACTCTTCTTCCCCCAAACCCCTCTCACTCTCTCACACCCCCGCAAAATTTAACTATAGATTACCCATATTTTTGTGTTTATGCTCTACAAAATAAGGATTTATAATAATTTTCAAAAGCTAAAGAGAGACTGAGGTCAATATAAAAATATTTTTGCTTTTCTACTACCTAAAGACCTCATAAATTTTTTCTTATTCTTGCGAAGAAATGAGCTCGGGTTTCCCCAAAGGGGCCCCAAAATCCCAAAAAACTCGGGGAAGATTGATTAACCGTTATTATCCCACGGGGATCCCGAGATCCTTATTTTGGCAATTTTTTTTTGAAAAAGCGTTTTGCATGTTTTCTGCAATAGGCCCTACAACCTTAACTGCATAAATCACACACTAAAAATAACGCCTGAGGAACCCCTTCTAAAATATACCCCCCTCTTGCAATTAAAAAACGGGGGAAAGATACACACTACACGCACACGCACCACACACAACACACACACACACCACACACACACAAACACCATACCCACCATACGCAGCTTTGAGCCCAATGATCATTTTTTTATTGTTTATTATCGTTTTTTTGCCACCTAGACTTCCATTTTGGTTGTCTATCCATTTTGCAAAGGTGATGTTACAACATACCCTTTCCTCACCACCCAATTCAAGTTCAGTGATTTTTATTTTTCATAGACACGCCAAGGGCAACACCCCGTCCCTGGAGTAGCGCCTCCACCCTTTCCTTCAAAAAGGGGGCAAGCCTTTGGGGGCTACCAAAATCTTAAAATTTTTTTTCTACTATACTCTTTTAGGGCCCATTATGGGTTCATGGTTGCGTGAAAAATGGGCTCACAAAAATCCTCCAATTTTGGGCCCACCAAAACCTGCCTTTGCCATGGTCCCCTACATTTTTCAAAACTATGAGGCGTCCCTTTTGTGAGGGTACC
>NW_023658646.1:0-7500 GCF_015228065.2 Penaeus monodon | reverse complement strand
ACTTGTTCAGAAATGTGAAAACGGTATGCTAAATCCTTGTTAAAAAGCCCCAGTTTCAATTTCATAAGGATCAGCAGTAGATGATCTTCAATTTGAAGTTTTGAAGATTAGTATTTTACTTGTTCCTTAAATAGAGCAAGAAACCAAGAAAATAACGAGCTGTTTGGCAACCCAATGTAGAAATTTAGCATGCCTTCATCTTTTTCTATTGAGCTAAATGACATACTGCTCTGGTGCTTAGAAGATTCAGGCAGGTTTAGATTTTTGCTTTGGGAAATCAATAACTCTGCCTTCAACATTGCATGTTTCTCCTTCAAGAATTGCAATTCTTAGCCATCTTCCTCACTTTGACTTGCTTTGTGTGTTGGCAGTTCTTCCTGTTCAACCTCCAAGATAGAAAAGGAAGTCTGGTGTCTTTGAAGAAGTACTGGCTGGGCTGCAAGGTTCTTCAGCCATTGATCGCCTCTCCTGGACCCTTTTGTATCTCTCCATCTTTTGATGTGTTTTAGCATCATCAATTTTCTTAAAGTTGAAAACTGAGGGTACATAGTCTGGATGAGATGGATCCAAAGACTTTTTACCTGAAATGAATGTTTAACATTTTACTACAACATAAAATAGAAAATTAGAATCTGAGGGTAGAAACTAAATGGAAATTAAGACATTAATAACATACTTACAACACAATATTGGTAGTACTGCTGGCCTACAACCATATTTCTCTTCGAAATTTTCAACTATTAAATGACATAACTTGTTCAAATATAAACACAAATTGAACTGGAAGTAATTAATTCTGAAAATTTCACTTAGGCCTACCTGACAAAAAATGAGCACTGCAAAGGCGTGCGTTGTCAATCATCTTTGCTCCAGCTCTCACGTCTGATAGCCGCTATCCACTTTTTCCGTAACTCAAGGGACTCTTCATTGTTTCCAAATGGAATCCGATAAAAACTCAGATTCCCACCAGGTTTTCTACAATTCGTACAACCAACGGCACAACATGAGTCAGGCTTTTTGTTATCTGCCAGTGTGGTCTTGCCTGCCAGCAAATGGCATGCGCAAGTTTCAGCGCTCAATATGTAAATATGGAATCCATCTATAAATATATATCTTTATAAAAAATTGATCTAAGTGTATGAACAAATTGAAAACAGATAATAATATTTACACCTCCCATCCGGCAATTGGGCTTCCTGTGTGCTCTCCACATACTGCTGGGTGAACTGGAGGCGATGTTGGCGATGTCGTTTGTTCAACCTCTCTTTGTGGTAACGTTCTGTGATGAATCTCATCTGCATTGTAGTCGTTTTCTTCGCCGGGAGCTGTAGGTCTTTAAATGAATTTTAGCTGCATAGGAGAAGGGGCATCCGGAACGAGGGCAGTCGTTCAGGGTGGTCCTCCTCCTCCTCTCATCTTGTTCACCTGTATACCATCGAACAAGGCTCTCTGGTTATTTCACTGGGAGAGAAATACTTTCCCTCATCCCAATGCTATGGCCTCTATTTATAATTTCAGATTGCCTTGCGTCCATCTTGAAAAAAGATGTCAGCTTGCCAGCCTCGTCCTCACCTCGGATTTCCCATATGTCATTATGACGTCATATACCATCGGAGATATCTTATTTAGCATATATTAGGATTAGCCGCGAAATGACAGAATTTATTGAAGAATCATTATCATAAAGAGTATACGATTTCGTGTTTTTCTTTCTTTCTTTTCTTTTCTAGATGGTTCCTCTTTCTGCTAACCACTCAAATTCTGGGTGAACAAACAGGAGTTTGGATGACTTTTCACACCGGGAAATAAGTATTTCTATCGTTAACATATTAAAATTATGTATCAAAGTTATGGCATGCACTGACAAATACAAGGGAAATATAAATTGCATACATGTCAGATAAAAGTAAAGAACAAGATTAAATTACTATTTTATCATAATGAACAAGACTTTTCTTTCAAGATAGCAGATATCATACAGCACATGTATAGGAAGTAAGTTTTTAGTTGTTTTCCTTGGAACCACTCAGCTAGTAGTTGCTAGTGTTGAAACAAGTAAACATGTATTTTCTTGCTCAGCTGATAGAATGCGACTCCTCAGGAGAAAAGCGCCACGACTTGTGGAGATAATAATAGCGTTAAATTATGCACAGTCAGATTTAAGCAGACAGAAGATAAATAACAAAGCATTCAGAATAATCTAAACTATATTCTAACATACCTGTTTAGATACTCATCACCAAATATTGACGTATTTCTATAACCCCCACCCACCCCACACACACACAGTGAAAATATCTTACATATTCATTGCAGCTCTGGGCGGTTTTGTGTTCAGCTAATGTTACGTAATGAAAAATATAATGTAGCATGCATTGTGTTTCTAATTGCCACATCAGTGTTTTAGTCCCAATTAGTCCCTTAGTTCATTAGTCTCGATTAGCTGCACAACTTTGAAGAATCATTGATACCACTGCCATACATAGATTTTAAATCTGACACATTTTCAAATTTGAAGAAATCATCCATCATTAATTCAAGGGGCTAACGCCGACGGGCGCGCATCCACACCTTCGCTTCAGCCACGAAGATTCCCTCGAGGCGAGTGACTTCAGGCAGGCGCACGGCCCATCACTAAATTCCTCGCGACAGGACTCGTCGAGCTGCCCAAGCCATGATATCCTGGGCGTCCCACAGAATCCTCCACCCAGCGGTTGTCCACGGGACCGGAGGAAAAACGAGCTAGAGTGGACCCTAGAGCCTGATGTTGGTGTGATCCAGGATTATGCAAAGTAGTATAACAGGTCCCCATTGCCTGGTTCTCCCGGTGTAACCGCCGGTTGGACACAGTGGTTCATGCCAATCTGTACACCATGATCCGGCGAAGGCATCCAAGACAATGGATAGCGTCCAGGTCTGCTTCCATAGAGCAAAACGGCAGTATCAAGTCCTTGAAGACACGCAGCTTGGTCTTTCTGCATAGGTACCGACATTCTCCATACGCTCCTTGGTGATTTCGAGTTCAGGTGGATCCTGTTGCAGGGACCAATGCGTCTATGACTTATGGTCTGACAACCAGAGATATGGACTACACTAACAAGGATGTAAAAAACTTTCTGTAACTTCAACGTCCTCGCGCAAAGCATGGATCAACGTAGGGTCGCCCCTACAGGCCCCCAAAGTACTGCAATCCTGGTCTGGATCCAGGAGACCTCTCGGCCTAAGGGGTTCACCCTCATTGCTAAATGCATCAAGGAGTGAGTGATGATTTAAAATTATCTGCCGCCGTCAAACAGCTAAGGCATTAGCGGCAGAATACCTTGTTAACTAGAAATAATTAAAATGTTTAATAAAACTTAATAATCTATCAATAAATATTATTACAAATAATAATATAGATAAAAAATCAAAGCATAAACATATGCTTCTAAGTGCATTAAAATTATTGCCATAAACATTATGCATAATTCAATTTTATTGAAAAAAATAGTCTCCCTAAGGAGATTATAAGACCCTCTAGTCACAATCCTCCCCAATACATTTTTCAGTGTATATGGGGGAGACACGTAATACGGTCTTTGGTCTGAGAAGTTTGCAATCATTTTTCACTACACATGTGCGACGTAATGGCTCTTGCATCCTTCACAAAAGTGCCCATTTTAAGCCATCTTTGGCCAAGAGTCAAGGTCTTTGGCCCGATTCATTAGTCCTTGTTTAATACAAATCCACCTTTTCGATGGGATGGATGGTAGTCGCCCAACTGCAAGGTCATCTCTAATGTCTCGCAGTTTGTTTTCTGGAGGCTATGCCTCATTGGTCCCTCCATTTATCACGAAGACAACTTCTGATGATGGGGTTTCCAGGTCGGTGTCGTGGGAGAGGAAAAACAGAGCACCACCAAGGCTGAAGCCGGCAGCTGCCTTGGCCCTTCTGCTCAGCTCGCTCATTCCCAATGATTCCAACATGCGCTGGACACCCCAAATAGAGTTATCTTTTTACGTGTTGACACAGTTGCAAGCCAATTGAACCTCCCCACTATGGAGTGATGAGTTTAAGCTCTTGCACTTTGCTTGCAAGGCTCTACGAGAGTCACAATATATAAACAGAATGGTTCGTAAGATCTATAGTCATATTAATACTGTAAGGATGCATGTGTAAACTCATGCAGTGAAGAAGAGGTGATAGAGAAAAAGACTGTAGATGCAGTCTTCCTTCGGCCTCACTGCTGCAAACCCCACGAATTTAAGATTTCGAAACCATCTGTATAAATGCATCGGATCCCGGTATTTATTTAGAAATGGCTGCAATACATCTTCCTCGGATCTTCTGCTTCGGATCTCTCCCCTTCCCCAATTCGACTAAATCGACTTGATTCAGGCCAAGGTGGAAAAAAACTGGGGAATCCACCAGCCAGACCTTAGAGAGGATTAAATTAAGATCTTCCACAAGATTCTTCATTCTCCTACAGGATCGGCTTATCCTCAAGGGGGTTGAAAACCAATCCGGATGTAGGAGGATCCTGGGAATCTTTGTAGTCTCGTTTAGTAAATCACGTCATGTATGCTCGGTGTAAGAAAGAGGTGGTTCTCCACTTCAGCATACAGGAAACTCACAGGTGAAAAGAATGAAAGCCCCAGTATCAGATCTGAGCAGCTTCATTATTGAACCGAGTCTAATCATCTGTAGAAACAGTGGAGGTTGCAGAGAATAAGCTTCACATCTAATCAAAGCTTAACTACGAATATAAAGAGCTCCCCCGGTTTAAAGCCGCAGAAGCTTGTGCGGTCTGACACCCCCAAGATAGATGTGAAAGACAACCGCAAAATAATAAGTGATTTGTCGCTTACTTTTCAATGCACATCTGTAAGCTTTCCTCCTGAGTAGTACAGGTAAAGTCAGCCAATACAGATACATGAAGACAGAACTTTGGAACAACAACTTTACAATGTCATTTTAGAAGCAATGGGCAAAACAGGGTCACACTTAAGACCCCCCTTGGGGACCTCTTGCCATTTCTGATTCTTCAGGTTTAGGAAACTGCTTCCCACCCGAACTTAAAGTTCCGTTAGCAAAGGAATAGTTTTTGTATGAAGAGTCAGGTAATGCTCCTCTAAACCATGTCATACAACTTCTGAGTAGCCATGCTCCAAGTATTAGCATAAGCCTTTTCAAGGCAAAAGAAGACTGTAACATGTGACGGCGCTATGCGAAGGAATTCTGTGTCAGTTTCCAGCCTTACAATGTGCATCCCTTGTGGTCGCCTCAATTTTCTAAACCCATATTGATATGGAGCAGCACCGTTTTCCTTTTTTCTAGCAGCCATGTAACCTGAAGTTTACACCATGCTCCCCCCATCAGCTTGCAGATGCAGCTGGTGAGGAAATTGTGTGTCTGCAGCCGACACCAGTGACTCCAAGGACCTCAGATAGGATAGCATCATTGGCAAAGCAAGGGCTGATACCTTGAATTGCCTTAGTGTGCTACACACTGACTTTGGCTAGTAGTTCTGCCCATTATCCAGTCATACAGGTGTTGTTGGTTTGAAAAGTGTGGGCAAGGACACAGCTGCCCTGCCTCCCCCCTGAATTTAAAGAAATATCCAGCAAAAATTGAATTTTTGTTTTAAAAAAAGGGGGAAATCCCGATCACCTTCATTAAGATAAGCAAACAATTCCGGGAAATGAATTAAAAAAATTCACACTCAAAGTCAATGAAAACAAATACTCCATGTTTTTTTTTCATTTTTTTTGAAGTAAACAAAGAGAAATGGCTTACGTAGTTTTCCAATAAAGATACTAATATACTTGTTGTGTTTTATCCCCCAATCACCCTTTGTACAAACAACAAGATTTTGCTTCATTCATAAAAAACTATTTACTCTATTTTGCACGAAAAAGGTGCCAGATGTAAAAGAGTGGGACCAGTAAGGTACTGAAAAAAATTCCGCAACTGACACAACAACACACACAACCCCAAAACACACAAAACCCCCAAACACCACAAAACCCTATATTTTTTTTAATATAAAATAAAAGTGGGAACTCCCTTTAAAAATTTAGAAAGGGGACATCGGGGTCCCCCTTCCAAAAAAACAAGTTATGGGTTTTATTTGGGGGCAGTGCAATATTTCTCAAAAGGGTACTTTCCCAGCGTCCTTTACTGTGGCCGAGGGACTGGTGGAGAATTTTTTTTGCCGGTTTGTTTTAATTGAGCTGCACCGACCGGGTTTTGTTCGAAGCCGAGGGGTTTTAGGAATGCTCCAGCTGAAAGGGTGGGGGAAAACAGGGTCACCCCATCTCTGCTGTTGAGGTTCCTTATGGTGGCTAAATACAACGAGAGGCAAGATGATGGGACCGCATCTCCCCGTTTGCTGATGCTTACGTCAGCGAACACAAAACCACGGGTACACCCCTCTGATGTTTTGGGGGAGATCCTGTGGAGTGGGAGAACTTCACATGTCATGTAAGCCCAACCACCACACACACAAAAACCACCACACACCACACACACACACACACACCACCCACACACACTATAAGGCCTAATTTGAAAGAACTAGAACACCATTTTTTATCTGGCAGGGCCAGAGGAAAAAATCGTATCTTTTCTCACTTTTGAGGGAACAGCCCGTAGTTTAAAAGGGATTTGAGCGGAGTGGCGGGGGGGCGTCAGCTTCGGTTGGGGGGAAGGTTTTCGGGGGTAAGGAACGGACTCGGACTGACTCTTGGGGTATTTCGGGGTACTTCCAGCCTAGGGCGTGGGGCACAGCTGTTTCCCCCGGCTACCCCCTCCAGGCGTTTTTTTTTTTATCGCCAAAGGGGATCATGACCCGGAGGTCAGCAGTGCCTCCCAAAATCCTTTATTTGGTCCCCCGGCTCAGGCAATTTTACTTTTTTGATTCCATTTGCCACCTACTGTCGCCCCCGAGGGTTTTGCGTCCACCCAAGTGCCTATGCACGCCCAGAAATGCTTTGGGCCCAAGGTCCCCGTGCCCCAGATAAGGCCATTTGAAGTACGAACCCCTAAACGGCAGGTAAAAGGAAACCTCAGTTTTCGTTTCTAGCTTTTAGGGAAAAAGCACGTGATTAAAAGGGATTTACGCGGAATGGGGGGAGGGGTAACTCCTATTTGGAAAGGTGTCGCGGTTTAAGGGAAAAAGGGGGGGGGGGGGGGGGAAAACCCCCCCCCCCCCCGGCGTCCTCTTTTTCGGCCAATTCGCCCGGGGGGCACGTCCCCTGGTCCCCCGCCAAGGCTTTCCTTTTTGGAACCCCCCCGACCCCCAAAAGGGCCAAATGCGGCCCTCCGAAACACCCCTCCGTTTTTTTTGGGCCCGGGTTTTTCCGCGTCGGGAAAAACGTTTCCCCTTTTTGGGTTTAATCTTCACCCGGTTAAACGGGGTCTGGGGGGCCCAGGGGGGGGTTTCCCCCGGCCCCCCCCCCCCAAATCCCTCGGGACTGGGGGGGTGGGGATAATGGGGGCGCCCCAAAAACGAGCCCCTCC
>NW_023658645.1:12500-20000 GCF_015228065.2 Penaeus monodon | reverse complement strand
ATTTGTATAGATAGATACATAGATCGATAGATGCCCATATATGATTATGATATGTGCTTATATGTAGATGTATATAATTACTCTATATTTATTTATTTATAACATATGGTAATATACATAATATATGAATATATTGGAATATGTATGCATATATACATATACATATACATATAAGCAACCACACACAAACATATATACATATGTACATTATATAGACATATATATCTATATGCATATAGACATATGCATATTTTACATATGTAAATATATATCATATATGTATAGTATACATACACATATTATTTACATATGTAAATATGTATACCATACATATTATATGTAAATATCCATATGATTTTGAAACTGTAGTCTCATTTTCAACAAATCTAGTTTTTTTGTAATTGTGGGTTTTTATTCCATAGTATCATACGGAAAGGTGTTTATATATATATATTTATATATCATTATATATTCTTTAGATATATATGTATAATATATATATCTATATATATCATCTCTAATATATATATTTATATTATATTTATATATGATACATACAGTATTATATATATATAATAGATAGACACAAATAAATATATATATATATATATATATATAATATATATATATATATATATATATATATATATATATATATATATATATAAATATATAAATATAGTATGTATAATATATATATATATATTTATATATGTATATTATATTATATATATATTATATATATATATATATCATGTATATTTACATATATACATATTGTATGTATATATATATAGTGGTGTGTGTGTATATATATATATATACATATACATATATATATATATATATGTGTATATATTTATATCTATCTATCTATCTCTCTATATCTATCTATCTATCTATCTATCTATCTATCTATCTATCTATCTATCTATAGTATATATATATATATATATATATATATATAGTATAAAAATATATATATATTATATAATAATAAGGATATAAAAATCCCACAAAATAATAATATAAATGAATATATATATTAATTATAAAATATTAATCTCTAATTATTTTATTTTATAATAAATATATAGGTAAGGTTTTAAAAAAAATTTTTTTTATATTTTTTTGTTTTCAAAAAATAAAAAACAAAAAAAAAAAAAAAAAATGGGGAAATAAAAAAAAAAAAAAAAATATATATTATTATATATAAATATATAAAATTATAGATATAATTAATATATAATTATAAAATAAAATATTTTATATAATATATATAAAACTATATATATATAATATAATATAAAAAAAAAAGAAAAAAAAAAAAGAAAAAATTAGAAAGGGAAAATTTTTTTAAATGGGGAGTATTGAATTTGATTTTTTCAAAATAATTATTTTTAAAATTTTAAGGTAAATAAATTTTTATTTTTGAATATATTATTTCTTTTTCAATTTTTCTATTTTTTTTTTATTTTATTATAATATATTTTATTTTAATATAATATGAAAATTTAATAGAAAAATATTTAAATAAAGAATTTATTTCCCTTTTGATTTTTGTAAAATAATTATTTTAAAGCCCATAATTCAAATAATTTGTATTTAAGATATAATTTATTATAATTTTCCCTTCTTTCCCCTTTTCTTTTTTTTCCCTTTTTTATAATATATAAAATATATATATTTTATATTTTATATATAATATATATAAAACACTATAAAATTAAAATATTATATATATATAAAATTAATATAATATATATAAAAGATTTTATATATTTTTTTTTGTTTGTTTTTGGTTTTTAAATGTTTTTTTTTTTTTTTTTTTTTTTTCTTCTTTCTTTTTTCCCCTTCTTTTAATATAATAAAATTTTTGGAATAATTATAAATATAATATATTATATATAAATTATAAAATTATATATAAAAAAATAATATATATCAAATATATATATAATATAATAATATAATTTGAATTATTAAAATCCCATATTTTAAAATAAAATTATTATAATATTTTTTTTTAATATAATATATAAAACAAATATTTTTATAAATTAAAATAAATTTTAGATTGTCTTTTATAAAATATATATAACATAAAAAAAAAAAAAAAAAAAAAAAAAAAAAAAAATATATAAAATTTAAAATTATCATATATATAATAATAAATAGTTATAAAATTTTAATTAATATATATTTTTATATATATATATATATATATATTATATATATTATATAATATTTTAAATATATATTTTTATTTTTTATATTATATAACAATTTATAACTTTTAAAAAAATTATAAAAATTTAATGTTAATTTTAAAAGACAATTTTTAATGAATATAAAATATATTAGATAATATATTTTTATATAATAAATTTTAAAAAATATATCCCTATTTTTTAAGGTTATTTTAATGGAATAATAATAAATATAATATAAAACATAAATTAAATAATAATAAAATTTTATATATAATAATATAATATTTTAATATATAAAGATATATAAAAAATAAAATAACCCCCAAAAAAATTTTTATATTTTATATTATATATAATTAATATTTAATAATTATATCTTAAATTATATTATAGATATATTTATAATTATATAAAATAGATTATAAAATTATAATTTTAATATATATATATATAAAATATATATATATTTAATTTTTTTTAATTTATATATATTATTTTATAAATAAAATTTATAATAATTTATATAATATATAAAATTTTTAATAAATACTAATATATAATAGTATATATTAAAATATTTTTAAAAAAGGAAAAAGTTTTTTTATAAAGGGGAAATTAGTTTATTTATAATTTTTGGTTATAATTAAAAAAATTTAGCACCCCCCCCCTTTTTTCCCCCCCCCCGCCCCCCCTTTTTCATAAAAATTTAATTAATAAATTAAAATTCTATTTTATTATATATAAATTTTAATTAAAAAAAGTGGAATTAATTGTAATTTCCAACCCTTCTCTAATTTTTCTTTTTATAACTATCAAAAAAAAAATATTATAATATTTATATTTTATATATATTTTAGAAAAATATATTATTATAATATATTTTAAAATAATATATATACTATATAATATATATTAAATATACTTTTGATATAAAATATATTTCAAAAAATTAAAAACAAAAAAATTATATTTTATATATAAAATATTATATATTATTTTAAAAAAAAAACAAAAAAAAACATATAATATTTTAAAAATTTAATAAAATTAGAATAATTTTTTTAAATAAATTATATATATAGTATATTTTTAAAAAATTTTAGATATAAAATTGGTATATATACTTTATTATTAAAATATAAAATTATATATATATATATAATATTTCAATATATATATGTTATATTTTAATATATTTTATATATATAAATATATTTTATATATATATATATATATATAATATATATTTATATTTTTATAGATATGAAAATTAAATAATTTGAATATATTTAATATATTAATAAAATATATAATATAGAAGAAAAAGAAAGGAAGGGAAATATAGATAATAAATAGTTTAATAAATTTTAAAAAATATTTATATATAATTTATATATATATTATAAAATATAAAATATATATAATATATACTTTAAACCCCAAAATAGAAAAAAAAATAAAAAAAATTTTTAAAATAGGTTTTATAAAAATCTATATTTATTTTACATACTTTTATTTTATATTTATAATTTAATTTTTATTTATAAAAATTTAATATTTTTCCAAAATTTTAAAAGATATATATTATAACCCATATATATATTTTAAAACCTAAATATTTAAAAAATTTAATTTCTATTTTTTAATTTTTTTTCTATTATTTTCCCTTGTTTTTATATATATAAAATTATATATAATAAAAAAAACCAAAAAAATAAAAAAATTAAAAAATTTAAAAATATATATATAAATACATATATATAAATATATATATATTATATATATATAAAATTAATATATTTTATTAAAATTTTTAAAAATATATTATAAAATCTTTTTATAATTTTTGTTTTTTTAATGGTTGTTTTTTTTTTTTTGTTAATACATAATATAAATCATTTTTTACATTTTATATTTAATATATATAATATAATATAATTTATGTTTATTTTATATAATATAAATATATATATATAGATTTTATTATATAATTTAAATTATATATATATATATATATATAAAAATTTATATTTTCTATTTTTATATTTATATAAAAATATATATTGATATACCCCCTATATTTAAAATTTTTAAATTTAAATAATTTATATATATATTATATAATACTATTTTCCTATATAATTTAATATATAATTTTTATATAATATATATCATATTATTGTTTTTAAAAATAATAATAATCATAAAATTTCTTTTTTAATTTTAGAAGAGATAGAGCAATATAATTTATACAAATAATATATATATCATTATTTATATTATTTTATCCAAAACCACCCAATAAAAATTTAAAACCTAGTTTGGTCAGAAAATCGAAATTTAATATTAATATAAAAGATAGTAATATAAACAATATATAAACATAATAATATATATAATTATGGTTATATATATATTTAAAAAATATTTAAATTTTATAATAAATTATTAATTTTAAAAAATTTTATAAAATATTTTATATATATATATATATACATATCTTTTCCATACTTTAAAACTACAAACACACCAAAATTCAAAAAAACAATGGTTTAAAATTATATATATAAAATATTAATATATAAATATATATATATATATAAAATTATTATATATAATATAAAATAAAAACCCCCCTATTGTTGTGTTTTTATTATATTATTATATATATTTTATTATATATATAAAATATTTTAATATAATATATATATTATAAATTGTTTGTTATTATAAAATATGATTAAAATTATATATAATAAAATATATATATATATTATTTTATATTTTATAATATTTGTATATTTATATTTTCATTTTTTTGGGGTATTTTTATATAAATATCTTATTTTTAAATATATATAAAATATATATTATATTAATATATATTTTTTTATTTTAAAATTTATTATTATTTTCTATAATATATATATATATACCATATCTATTTTTAAAATTTCCCCCCTTTTTTTTAGATATAATGTTACATTTTTTAAATAATTATAATTTAAATATATTATATTAAAATTTTTTAACCCTATATATATTTTATTTTATTATATTATTTTAGTATATTATATATATATATTTTTAAAAAACCACTTTTCCGTGTTGATACTATGGAAAAAAAACCCCAATACAAAAACAGGATTTGTAAAAAGGGAGATACATTTTTAAAAATCCTCGGGATTTTTTCCATTTTTATATATATGAAAAATATTTAATATTTTAAAATTATGTGTATGTATATATATACAATAATGAAATTATATATTTCCCATATAAAAATATGCATATGTATATATCCCTATAGATATATATGTATAATATTTACTATGTATAATATGGGGTTTTGGGTGGTGTGTTTATATGTATATGTTTTTTAAATATATGTAATATATTCTTTAAAATTAAATATATATATTTTTTAATTATTATCTATAAATAAAAATATCTATATACATAAAAATTTTATACTATTAAGCAAACACACCCATATTCATATATATTAAATTTTACATATTTTATATAAATTTATATATTTTATATAAAATATATATTAATATAAATATTATATATAAAATTAATACAAAATATATATGTGAAATATATCTATCAATTATCTTTTTTAAAACCAAATATAATATATATAATTATATATATAATATTAGATATATGATATAGAATATAATATATTAATATATATAAAATTTTACATAATCAAAATTGTCCCTTATCTTTTCATTTATCTTTTCTTAAAAATATATATATATATTAATATTATATTATAAAATTTTTTTCCTTAAAAATATAATATATTATATATAAAATTTTACACATATTTTTGGGATAAAAATATTTTTAAAAAATTCCCTATTATATATTTAAAATAAATACATATATTCTACACACACACCCACCATACAGATGGGTAGATAGAAGACAACTTTGGACACTTTTTTTTACAAAGACAAGTTCTTTTATATTTTTGTATTTTTGAAAATTTATGAAGAAATCCCCAAAAAGGGTCTTTGCAAACAACTTTCATTTAAAATTTTATAGAACCTCAGTTTTGTAAAATGGTTGGGAAGAAAAGCAATTGCAGACAAATTAATAAATTTGATATAGAAAAAGAATATCCCAAAGTTTTCCCCACAGAGCTGAAAATGAAACTGTATGTCTATCTCTAGATGAATGGTCAAACTTTCACAAGGAGCCTTTTGTTGTGTTCGGTGCAGCCTAAAAGGCCATATATACGAGGGATCAAAAACAAAAGTGGTAGCCTCATACAGTTGAATATCGGGAGAGCTCTCAAAGCCAGAAATTTCCCGTAGTGTAAAAACTTCGGGGTATTTTAAGAAAAATGAAAGAAATAAAAAAAAAATTAAAGAAACTTTTTAAAACTTTAAAAACAAATTTGAACCTGGTGCCCTAAAACAAATAAAGGGAATAAAAAATTTTTTTCCCAAAAAAAGTATTCAAGGGTTTTTTTTTAAAACCACAGGCTTAAAAATTGTGAATTTCTGTCAAAACCCTTATTTTAAATAAATATATAATAATTAAACAAGAAACCACCCTTTTTTTGATTTTAAAGGGAATGTGGAAATTTTGGATTATATACACATTTACACAGAAATTATATATAATATATATATATTATTAAACATAATCATTTTATGTGAAATTTTCTTTTTCTTTTTATGAAATTTTCTAAAAATTTTTATATATTTTAAAAATAAATTTTATATAAATATATATATATATATATATATATATATATATAAAATTTTAATATATAAAACAATATTTGTATGTAAATTTATTTTCAAAAATTATAAAAAATTTATATATATATATATATATAATTAAAATTTAAAATATATTAAAATTTTTTAATTTTCTACACACACACCCCACAAAATAGAAAAAATGGGATAGAAACTTTGGACACGTTTTTTCAAAGACAATTTCTTTTATATTTTGTATATTTTTTTAAATTTTTTAGGGAAAAAAATCGTTTAAAACGGTTTTTTTCCCAACCCAAAAATCTTTCAAAAATTTAAAGGGGAAACATCCCCCTTTTTTGTAAAATGGTTGGGATTTTTGACCCCCAGGATACACCCTCCAAAAAGGGGAAAAGGCAATTGCAGAAAAAATTTTTTTACACAATATATGAAAAAAAAAATATGAAAAAGGTGTCCCACAGAGCTGAAAAGAAAAAACTTATGCTATCCAAAGATGAATGGTCTAACATTCAAAAACGACCCTTTTCCATGTTTTGGTTTTGTGA
>NW_023658644.1:0-23426 GCF_015228065.2 Penaeus monodon | reverse complement strand
TTTTTTTCCCACCTGGGATAGTAGGTGAGTTTTGCTTCCCGCAACTCATCAACAAGTTGGGGAAAAAATTCCAAAACTCCCCCCCCAGATTTTGGAAGGGGGGGCTACCATAGTCCCAACCCTAAACCAAAAGGGAGCCGGGGAAAAAGTTACCGCCCCCATCTCTTTTCCTCAGGTGTTTTGGCCAAGACGGCGGGAGAGGATGGTATGAACCGGCTCCAGAGGGCTACCCATACGAGAGGGGTCACCAGTGAGGGATGAGACAAAATGGCCCTGGTCCCACCAAGGCCTAAGAGGGGGATGGTGGCTCCCACCCCTGGTTCATTCCATCTTGGACCATGGAGAACGCTCCCATGTGTGTTTTGCCATGTGTGGTGTCCCTTATTCCCGGGAGACAGGGAGTCCTGAAGGTTGAGCGTTTACTGCACGCTGCGCCCTGCAGCTAGCAACACACCTCTTTGGTCCTTTATTCTGGTTAGACGGGTAGCTTGGTCAAGGGCCGGTCAATTTAATCGGTTTGGTCAAATATGGCTAGGGTGAGCGGGCATATTCAGTCGTAGGGGCATACGTCCTGCGACTGCCATCAGTGCTGTAATAAGGGCTGCATATATTCCTCATTTCCCTGTAGCTGTTGGGAGATTTTGAGCCCACCTATAGCTTCCTCTCGTGGCCCTCCATGGTGGGTGGTGGGGGGGGTGAGGAAATGAAGAATTCCCAATTTGTGTGAGTACTACATATTTACATTTTCAAGACCTAGCTCCCTCCCTGAAAACCTATGCATTCCCCCAACCATTCCCTCGGGGAACATCACATTTTGGTCAATTTTGGAACCTTTCCAGCTTCCAAAGGGCAAGAATGGGAATGGTAATGGTTCCTGGGTTCCCAACTAGGTAAGAAGGGGAAAAGTCCTCCTCAATCACTAAGGAAATATAACCTGGTAATATGAGAGTATTTCATATAGCAAGTACCTAAAGTGAAACCATTGATGGTGTACAATCATGGATCTTGATATTTTGAAGTAATCGGAAAATAGTTGAAGTATGTCACGTGATCCTCAAATCACCCCACAGCGAGATGGTAGCTTGATAGTACCCGTTCACCAGACGAGAGTAAACCGTCTGCATGAAAATATGCAACATTCCTGAGGCTCAAGTTCATGTTTCTCTCACAAAAACCCTCAATCAGTGTAAGGGAATTGTCTTTTCCCGAGACCTGATGGGGTTTATTTTGAGGAGAAAAACTTTAGAGGAACTAGAAAATTTTTTAATGTAATGGCGGTAAAACGTTTTAAGAAGAAAGTTGATGGTTTGGAACAGTCGACACCAGTTTCTTCTTTCTAACTTTTAACAGTTAGTCCTTCCAGAATCAGTTAAGTTAGCATGGTACCACCTCAAGGTAAAGCCATATGTACCCAACCCTATACGGTGCATTCCAATTCCAGGTTATGGGCATGGAGCCAATCTTGCCGTTTTAAGGAAAAATGGACAACCAAGAGTATGTGTAAAGTGGGTACAACAGGTCATAAAGGAGATGAAAAACTGTTCCAGAATCCAATATGATGTTACCACTGCAAGAAGTTTATGAAGCTTCATCAAACCCAATGTAAAAGGTACAAATTTGAAAAAGAAGTATTGGTAGTAAAGGGGAAAAGGGGAAAGTTAGTTTTCCAGAGGCAAAGCGACATGCCCGTTGCTGTTTGCATAGCCAGGTAAATCCTTTCTTTCGCTTGTAACCATCCTCCTTCCCCTCAAACCCTTGCCCTCCAGTGCTCTTACACCACACACTCTGCCACTTCCTTTAAACCTCAGTCCCCAATTGTTAAAACTGGGGCCCCTGGGAATTCCACCAGAAAGGAGTAGGAGTGAAGGGTCTATTGAGGAGATTCCTCCTCCAAAGTAAGGTCTTTGGAGCCATCAGGTAAGCTCCAGTTGAAAGCTCCAGCTGACCAACACATCCACAGGGGCCTCTGCTGCTAGACAGAATGCCCCTGAAGCAAAAGCTCAAGAAAAAAAAACCCCTTTGCCAGGCAAAGGAAACCTGAGGCTGTTCAGAAGACTCATTTGGAGCCTTCAGGAAGGGCTCCAGAGGCCCCAACGGTGACAGCTCCAGCTGCCACCAAAATCCACAGGGGCCTTCCCCTATAGGCAGATGCCCCTGAAGCAAAAGCTCAGGTCCGTCCTTTGCCCCGGCAAAATAAAAAACCTGAGCCTGTCAAAAGGAAGCCTGTGGGGAAAATAGTTCCTGGGTAAACAAAACCCCCCAAAAGATTCTCCCAAGATCAGGGGAAAGGGAAGCCTATTGTTGCTGGCAAACCTTGACCACAGGTGCTGCCAAACACCTATAAAGGGAAATAGTTTGGAGAACTGGATACCCTAATCCAATGGAACCCGGGCAGAGAATTCATGCAAAATGGGAAGAACTGCAGCAAAAATGATAGCTTCATGTAACCCCAGTTTGGGTATGCTGAACAAACGTGACCACGGAAAATATCCAAATTCAACCCCCTTAAGGGACTTTTGATAATGGACCTCATGAGTAGCAGCAGTACTGGCATGTCAGGATATTCCCTTCCAGGCCATCCACCTGCAGACAACACTGCAGGTGAAGGCGTGAAAATATGCTTGACACGACCCTTTAAATTGTTGCATCTATCACCTTCCCATATCTGAACATAAAATGATTTGAAAATCTACTTGGCCACATCAATTTCTACTCTTGGGAGATTTCAATTTCAATTTCATCACCTCCGGGGAGACACTTTGTGCAAACCCTCGAGGAAGGGCCTTGGAGTCTTGTTCTTAAGAGTAGATGCAGTTTACGAATAATTGACACTCCTACACATTTCCAAAAATTTAAACTGGGACATTCTCCAATATAGACCTGTCAATTGGCCCACCTGATCACAGACGTAAGGGGGGGGCTTTACATTCCAATACTTTTGCAGGAGGTGAATGGTATTCCAAAGCCAATGGAATGCAGAGATGGGGACTTGGGAAAATGTGGACTGGAATCTTAAATTTGATCAAACTACAGTATTTTCAAGGATCTTGAATGATTTCCAGTGGTTTCCAGTGTGAAAAACACTTCACATCATGAATTCACCTTGCAGCAAAAAGCATCCATTCCCAAAAGTAGGGACATTTTCTGTCCACCTCCGGACCATGGTGGTCTGATGAATGCCAACAAGGTCAGAGTAAGGAAAAAACTGCATTGAGGCAGTTGAAGGGCGAGCCTGAGCAGTGTAACCTTAATCCATTACAAAAAGACGAAAACCAAGGGCCAGGGGGAGTGCTAAAAAGCTAGACAGACGTCGTGGAGACAGTATATCTTCTCGATAACTGTGGGACCTCCTTAGCTAGGTATGGGACAAGGTGCGTAAGATCGCTGGAAAAGACCACATCACTGTCACCAAACCTGCCCCAACGCATAATCATCGCAAACAAAAAAGAAGGTTGCTAATGAGCTAGCTAAATCCATGGCAGAGATCTCCTCTGGAACATCTTACACTGCCCGATTCTCCACTCTTGGCTGAACAAGACTCTGCTGTAAGACTGCCAGGAAGTGACGATATTCCATATCAAATGAATATCATTACCGGAGAGCTCCCAGAATTCCTGTTGGATCTATCAATAGGATCTATGGGAGGTTACAGTGCCATTCACATGGAAAGAGGCTATAAATCATTCCTTTTCCCAAAAAACCTGGCAAGGATGCTTTCCCCACCAGATAATTACAGGACCCCAAATTTCTCTCACCCAGCTGCATCTGCAAGTGATGGAGAAAATGGTAAATTTCAAGTTGACATGGGCTGCTAGAAAGGAAAACGTACGACCCCATATCAAATATGTGATTAGAAAGATTGAGATCGACCACAGATGGCACTTGTAAAGATGGAAACTGCTATACAGAATTCCTTCACACAGTGACGTCGCATGTTAGCAGTCTTCTTGCCCTAGAAAAGGCTTATGATTCCACTTGGAAGCATGGCATACTCATGAAGCTGTATGATTTGGTTCAAGAGGAGGCATACCTACCTTCATACAAAGCTTCCTTGCTAACAGGAAGTTTAGAGTTTGGGTGGGAAATAGTTTCTCTAACCTGGAAGATCAGCTGGAAGGGGTCCCACAAGGAGTGTCTTAGGTGATCCTGTTTGCCATTGCTATAAATGACTTTGTAAAGGTTTTTCCTAGGCTATCTCATGTAATCTGTATGTGGATTACTTTACAGTGTACTGCCAGGAGGAAGCTTACAGGATTGATTGATTTTTTAAAATTATATGCCCCGCAACAGCTAAGGTCATTAGCGGCCGAATACCTTGTTAATAGAAATATTAAAATGATTAAAACTTTAAAAATCTATAAAATAGATATCTTATAAATAACAATAAAACAATTAAAAATCAGGCATAAATATTATACGCTAAGTGTTATAAAATTATGCAAAAATAAATTTATTAAAAATATTAGTCTCCCTAAGGAAACTAATAAGACCCTCTATGTAACAATCCTCCCCCAATACATTCTTTCAGTGTTAAGGGGGGGACAAGTACATACGTCTTTGGTTGAGAATTTTGCCCCAAACTTTCCACTGCATGTGCGATTGTTAAGGGGGCTCTTGGCATCCTCACAAAGTGCTTGATTTTAGCCATCATTGGCCCATGAGTCAGTCTTGTGTGCCCAATTCTTAGCCTTGTTAATGCAACTTCCACTTTTTGGTGGGGGGGGGGATGCTAGTCAAACCCAAAAAGCCAAGGTCATCTCTATCTCTCGCAGTTTATTTCTGGAGATATGCCTCCCCTTGTTCCTTCCATTTATCGCGAAGACAACTCCTGATGCTGGGTTTCAGGTCGGTGTTGGGAGAGGGAAAACGAGCAAACACAGAAGCGAGCGGCCCTGCCTTGCCTTCTGATCAGCTCGTCATTCCCACTGACACCAACATGCGTGGCACCCAACACAGAGTTATCTTTTTAAGTGTTGACATCAGTGCAAGCCAATCTTTAACCTCCCTCACTATTGGATGTTATGAGTTTTTAAACTTTGATTTCTTGCAAGGCACTACGAGAGTCCAATATATCACAATAGAATGGTTCATAAGATCTCTAGTCATCTTAACTGCTGCGAGGATGGCATGTAACTCGCAGTGAAGAAACGAGGCTGCCAGAGAAAGACTGCCCAGATGCAGTCTTCCTTTGCTCACTGCTGCAAAGCCCACACCATTTTAGATTTCGAACCATCTGTATATATTGCGTCCGATCCTTGGTACTTAGAAAGTGCTGAGAAAATCTCTCCGACTTCTGCTTCAGATCTGTCCCTTTCCCAATTCCGACCAAATCCAGCCGACTTTTTTAGTCCAAGGGGGGAATTGAGGGAATTCCAACAGCCAGAATGATTTCTTTTATGTACTTTTATATTGTTTTAAATAGGTTTATAGCAGAAAACATAGAAATTAACCATGGCAAACAAAATGGGTGATGAAGGAGAACTTCACTAAAAAGTAAAAGGTAGAGGGTGATGATGGTATGGTGAAAGGGTGTATAAAAGAAAAAGGAATATCTGGAATCTTGCCATGGAAACCGGATCAAGTGTATAAGTTTTCTTTTGTTGGGGAATTGACTGCTAAAGACAACTAGGTTGACTTCAAAGAGGGAGGGGCCGAAAGGAGAGCATAAAAAAAAAAAGAGGACATTTAAATAAAATAATATAAGTGAAGAAAGGTGATAGCGACCAAACAATAAAAACAACAAAAACAGTAAAATTACCAGCAGTAAACGAGAGAGAAAGGTGCCAAAGGAAAACGAACGAAAGCCAAAGTAACAAAATTACAAAAAATTCAGAAACTATTGCATAAATGGAAGCTGGTTGGGGTTTGGGGTATAACAGGATCATAACATAAAGTACAATAAAAAAATAAAGGCTATTTTATTTCTCCCTTTTTCCATAGAACATCTATCTTGCTTTTGTCCTCGGATTCGGGTCTGTTTATGCAATTGCACGAGTGCACTCCCCTAATCAAAAGGCAATCGAGTCAGAGTCCGTTTGTAAGATGTTGAAATCTCTCCATTTATAAATTCGTCAGCGCTGATCCCATGACCAAAAGTTTGGGAAGAAGAGTGGGAAGGAAGATGGGGGATAGGGGAAGGATGGGGGGGGGGAGGAAAATGAATTTAGTAGAAGAAAAGGAAGCCGGGGTTTAACCCAGCACGCAGGGTAACGTTTGGGGAAATAGTTGTAGTGGGGGAAAAAGGAGGAAAAAAAAGGTGAGGCTGCCCGGCGCCATCTTGAATCCTTTGTGTATTCTGTGCGTTTCTTCAGCGCAATTTAAATTCCCTCCGCCCCACGAGTCGAGCACGTGTTCCGCATTGGAAGTCGCGCGCCTCGCGGCTTTCTCGTGGAACCAGCAGCGGGATTCCCCGGTTAACCGGGGAGGAGGGAAATAAAAAGTTAACATTTTTAGGCTCTTTTAGGCTGGCCATCCCGTCCGTGTCAGCAGAAGGTTCCTCTTTCGTCGGCAGCAGGGCTTACGAGAGGCGCGGCCCCATTTCACCCCTACATCATCACCATCACGTCACGGTTGGATTAACCCCACTGGCCCTGAACACTTCTTTCCTCGGCTCGCATAAATCCTTCCGACAAAGGATTTATGGTCCCCGGGGACGAGTACTAGCAGCAAGTGTCACGTGCCCGAAACCCAAACCAGTGGGATGGGGTTGGAAGGATAAAGGATTTGGGTCCACGCTATGGCGAAGGATTAATGAGGAAGCGGGGCTGGAGGGATGGCAGTTTTCAAAGCTTCAGGTGACAAGGTGAAGTTATTTAAAAACGGGGATGTGAGGGCTGTTAGCAAGGGGAGGTTAACTATTTATTAAGAAATAAAAAAAAAACAAGAAACCAATAGAAAAACTTCATTAAAAAGGAACAGAACGAGGAATAAAAAAAAAAAAAAAAAAAAAAAAAGGGATAGGGGAAAGGGAAAAACGAAAGTGAAGGAGTAAGAGATGGCTTCAAAGGGAAGCGGGGCGAGCCTAAAAAACTGCATCCACTTTTCGTCCCCTGCCAAAGAAAAAAGATCATGGCCTAATCCTGATCTCCAGCCGGAACGAAAGATGGTGTCGAGTCTATCCAGCCAGTCGGTATGCCAAGCACAAAAGTGTATCGGTCTGTTTACAGACCAACCTACGCCACTCGATGGGTTTAGAGGAAGCAGAAAAGCTTCCTCGTGGAGTTCAGATGTAATAAATTGATCCCAACTTATCATATAGATCCAAACTTGGTGCTTTATTTGAACAAGCTGGAGTTGCGCTTATTAGTGGTATTTCTGTTTTTGTGAGTGCATTTGGTTGGGGTGTGTGAGGAAGAGGTTGATTAGTGTTTTTGTACAGATGCAGTTTTCGTGCATGGGGCTGCGCTTTTAAATCGATTAAAACGAATGTAAGTTTTTTTGCCAAGGCGGCCTTTGAATCAATATGTAAATGAAATCGAAAGTGGGTATCAAAGGTTAAACCTACAAGAGGATCTGATTTGGAAAGGTTCTTGTAGTCTGTCCGAAGGTGTTGAGGGTAAATGTTGTCCTAAAAGTTTCGTGGTTTTACCAAAGAGAATTTGTTTTTGTCGCGTTAGTCTTGATTTGCCATTCGCCAGAGTCTAATGGTGTTTAGTTAGTCATTATACGCTGGGGCGACACCTGAAAGCGCATTGTGTCGAGCTAAGTGCGTGGGGCGGAAGGTCGTTTGGTGTTAATAGTGTAATAAAAGTGTTGGGGCTGAGTATGTTGCCCTGAGGTTTTCCAAAGGTGCAATGAAATGGTGTCTGAAACTTTGTTTAAATTAATTTTAAACCTCGGGTTATGAAGAAAAACTGAGTAATTTTTAAATTAAAGGTGGAAAATCAAATTTGGTGCACAGCTTGTACTTCAAGCCAGCATTTTCCAGACCGTGTCGAAGTTCGCTTAACATCTTTGGTGACAAGAACAGATTTTAGTTGTCGGTCTTTGTTGTTGTTTGTGTAATTTGGGATGATGTTGAATGCGTCCTGCGTCGAGCGATGCGAGCGAAAGCCGAATGTTTAATGTCAGAGAAGGTTATGGTCTTCGAGATACCACCTTAGTCGAGTGTTTGATTTTTTTTTCGAAATTTTCCCTAATGTTCTTTAAGTAGACTAATAGGGCGGGTAATTCTAGGGGTCAGTCGGGTCTTTTTGGCTTAGGGGATGGGGGCCACTAAAGCAGGGGCTAGGGAGTTCACAGGTGTCGTTCAGCTATCCAGCAGATAATTGGCTCTGGGTTAGTTTTCAACCCTGTTCTCTTAACTAAAAGGTATCAATTTCTTGAATTCTGTGAGTGAAACAGGGTTTGAGGAGGGGTGAGGGTAGAAAACGGCCCAGTGTTCTTCAAAAATTTTAATAACATCCCACGGGATCTGAGACCTTTAGTTAATTGTGATGATGGGGGGGGGGAGAAGGGGGGGGAAGTTACCTACCTTTAAGTTGTTGTTTTTTGCCAAAATTCCCATGGATTGCGAACTCGGGTTGCATTCTACTTTTTTACTAAATTTGTCCAATATTTTTGTCGGTAGTTATAAGATATCGATGACGTGTCTTTTTAGAATAGAGAAGTCCCCGAATTTGGGTTAATGTTTAAATTTTGGGGTAAAACGACTTCGAAAACAGGTCAGGAGACGTTTTGTTTTCAGAAGTGAGGGGGAAATGAAAATGCATGTTTTATAATGAGACCTGGGGATGGGGATCAACATAGTTGAGGCGATGCAGGCGAAAGATGTAATTCAAATGCCCATCTATTGTTGGGAATCAAGCCCTTGAAGATTAAATTCATAGTTATGATAATTTAATTTAGATTTTAAACGACTCCCGATCTTCTTGTTTATACCAGAAAGATCGTCTTTCTTTGTTTAGTATTGTGATGTGGAAATTTTTATTATGATGGGTATGTGGCCCGAACCAAACGTTCGGCCCGGTTTTGAGGTTTTTTGTGTGGTACCAAGTGCTGCCCTGTTCCCGGAAAATACGAGATCAGGGCGGCCCCTTTCCTCTATTTGTGTATGGGGGAAAGAAGTCGGGCCCTATGTTAGTGGAGTCTTTTTGTTTCAAAGATAAAATAGAGTTTTGCCTACTATGAGCACTGGTAGTGCTGTGGTTTAGTGTTGTGTGGGCAGCGTTGATATCTCCAGCAAAGAAGACTGGAAGGTTTTTATAATTAAGTAGTTTGTTGAATTTGCCAAGAGATAAATTAGTCCTTGGTTTTATATAGGCCAGTGGATAGGATAATGGGGCCCTTGGGGTGAGGAACCTGACTGCCATGAAGTCACGGTGGCTGAATGAAAAAGGGTGAGAAACTCATGCATGACTGTGGATTTTATGAGGATACGGACCCTATTTGCAATCCGTCCCCTGATTGCCGGGATATGTGACCATAGTGCCGAATTCTATAGCCATTGGTGATGGATATAGAATTTAGTAGGACCACATTCGGACATTCTTGTTTTAGATAGTCCTAAAAAATTTTATGGTCATAAAAAATGACTTTACATTAGCCTCAAACGATCGTTAGCATGCCAATTTAGGGTAGACCCATTTTTTCCCGGGCTTACCTTGCATGGCGTCACCTGATCCCGGTAGGGGCCGTGATCGAGGCTCGATCAGCGGTTCCCCAAGGTCAGGGAAAGATCCTGCAAGCAGGACGCAGAGCGGAAGTCCCTGGGATTCGGGGGACCAATCCCAATATTTCTGCACTGTCCCAACCCGCCACCCCCCTAACGGAAGCCGCCTTGCCGCGGTGGGGGGGCTTGAGGTCCCAATGATCTGGTGAGCCGGCCCAGGGGGCTACCCATACTGGAGGGTCACCATTGAGGGATGAGAAAAAATGGCTTCCTGGTGCACCAAGGCCTATGAGAGGGGATGGTGTACCCACCCCTGGTTCATTCCATCTTGACTAGGGAGAACTCTCCCACGTGTGTTTGCCGTGCGTGGAAATCCCGTATTACCAGGAGACAGGAGTCCTGGAGGTTGGCGATGCTGCACGCTGCGCCCTGCAGCTAGCAACACACCTCTTTGGTCCTTTATTCTGGTTAGACGGGTGGCTTGATCAAGGCCCGGTCAAGTCAATCGGCTGTCAAATATGGCTAGGGTCAAGCAGGCAACTATTCAGTCGGTAGCGCATAGGTCCCGCGACTGCCATCAGTACTGTGAAGTGGCGCGTATATTCCTCATTACCCCTGGGGCTGTTGGGAGATTTTGAACCAACTATAGCTTCCCCTCGTTGGACTCCATGGTGGGTGGGGGGGTGAGGAAAAAAGAATTCAAATTTGTATGAGTACTACAAATTTACAAAGATCTCGCTCTCTCCCTGACGACCTGCGCAATCCCTCGACCATTCTCTCTGGAAAATCACACGTTGTCACCTGGAACCTTTCAGTTTAAAAAGGGCAAGAAGGGAATCGTAATGGTTCCCGGGCTCCCAAACCAGGTAAAGAAGGGAAAAGTCCTCCTCAATCCACTAAGGAGATCTTACCTGGTAAATATGAAAGCATTTCATATGTAAGTACCTGGAAAGTGAAGACCATTGATGGTGTATCAATCATGGATCTTGACATCTTTGAGGTTCATCGGAAAATAGTTGAAGTATGTCAACGTGATCCTCGTATAAAACCCCACAGCGAGATGGAAAGCCTGATAGTTGAGGTTTCGTCACCAGACGAGAGTGACCGTCTGCGTGCAATATGTAACTTCCTGGGGCTCAAGTTTCATGCTCTCCTCAACAAACCCTCAATCAGTGTAAGGAATTGTCTTTTCCCGAGACCTGATGAGGTATTCTGAGGAGAAACTGTTAGAGGAATTAGAAAATTTTAATGTATGGCAGTAAAACGTTAGGAAGAAATTTGATGTTTTGGAACAGCCCGACACCAGCTCTTCTTCTAACTTTTAACACATTAGTCCTTCCAAATCGGTTAAGTTAGCATGGTACCACTAAAGGGGTAAAGCCATATGTCCCCAAAACCTATGCGGTGCTTCCACGCCAAGGTTATGGGCATGGAGCCAACTCTTGCCGTTTTAAAGAAAATGGACAACCAAGAGTATGTGTAAAGTGTGGTAAAACAGGTCATCAAGGAGATGACAACTGTCCAGGTCCAATATGCTGTTACCACTGCAAAGAAGCTCATGAAGCTTCTTCAAAGCAATGTAAAGTACAAATTTGAAAAGGAGTATTGGTAATAAGGAGCAAGGAAAAGTTAGTTTTCCAGAGGCAAAGCGACGTGCCCGTAATGCTGTTTGCACAGCCAGGTAGGTTCCTTTGCTTCGGTTCTAGCCCATCCTCCTTCCCACCAACCCTTGCCCTCCAATGCTTTTACAGCACCCCACATCCCAAATTCCCTCTAAACCTCAGTCCCAAATTGCTGAACTGCCTCTGGCGAGTTGTTCCACCAGAAACGGAGTGAAAGTGAGGGCTCTATTGAGCAGACTCCCCCTCCCAAAGTAAGGTCTTTGGGGCCATCAGTCAAGGCTCCAGGGGCCTCAACGGTGACAGCTCCAGCTGCCACCACATCCACAGGGGCCTCCGCTGCTAGACAGAATGCCCCTGAAGCAAGGCTCAGGCCCGTCCTTTGCCTAGGCAAAGAAATCCTGAACCTGTCCAAGGGAAACCTGTGGAAACTAGTTCCACAGGTAAACAACCATTAAAAAGGTACTCCCGGGATCCTGGAAAGGGACAGCCTAAAGGTGTGAGGCAAACCTTGCCCACAGGTGCTCCCAAAACCCCTTTATGAAGAAATAATCTAAAGAACTGGATACCCCTAATCCAATGGAACTGTCAAGGAATTTCATGCAAAATGGAAGAACTGCAAACATCTGATAGCTTCATGGAACCCAGTTTGTGTATGCCTACAAGAGATTAGCCAGGGAAAATCGTCCCATTTTCCTGAGAGGATTTCAAGTTAAAGCCCATTATGGAACCTTTGACAATGGCACTCATGGAGGAGTAGCAGTAATGGTACGTCATGATATTCCCTTCCAGGCCATCCACCTGCAGACAACCTCAGGTGAAGGCTGTGAGAATAGGGCTTGACACGACCTTACATGTTCCATCCATCTACCTTCCTCCACATAACCTCAACATAAATGATTTGGAAGATCTACTTGGGCAGTTCCCACATCCATTTCTACTCTTGGGAGATTTCAATGGTCGGCATCACCTCTGGGGAGACATTTTGTGAAACCCCTCGAGAAGGGGCCCTTTGGGAGTCCTTTGGGTTCTTAGAGCAGATGCATTTTACTGAACAGTGACACTCCCACACATTCCAAGTTCAAACTGGGACTTTCCCCAATATAGAGACCATAAATAGGTTCACCTGATTCACAGTTGAACTTCCACTTGGCAGGTCATGGAAGACTTACATGGAAGCGACCTTTTTCCAATAATTTTGGAGGAGGTGAATGGAAATTCCATCAATGGAGTGCAGAGATGGCGACTTGAACATGCAGACTGGAATCTTTTAGATCAACTGCAGTATTGCAAGGATCTGTTAATGATTTCAGTGTTTTTAAAGATGCTGTTAATCACTTCACATCACGAATTCACCCTTCAGCAGAAGCATCCATTCCCAAAAGTACGGACAGTACCGCCCGACCTCCAGTACCATGGTGGTCTGATGAATGCCAACAAGCTGTCAGAGCAAGGAAAGTTGCATTAAGGCAGTTGAAACGACGCCCCAGCACTGTAACCTTGTCAGTTACAAAAAGACCCGAGCCAAGGCCAGGGCGGCTAAAGGAGGCTAAAACGGACGTCGTGGAGACAGTATGTCTCCTCGATTAACTCTGGCCCCCCTTAGCATGGGTTGTGGACAAGGTGCGTAAGATTGCTGGAAAGAAGCACATCCATATCACAACCTGCTCTGAAGATAGATGGCATAATCATCACAGACAAAAAAGATATTGCTAATGAGCTAGCTAAATCCATGGCAGATATCTCCTCTGGAGCTCTTACACTGCTCGATTCTCACTCTCGTGCTGAACAGGAACAACACCCAGTGTCTTCTTCAGTGGGAAATGCAGCAGAACTTCCATACAACTTGCCATTTTTGCGCAAGGAGATGGACTCTGCTTTGCAGCTCTGCCGTAAGACTGCCCCAGGAAGTGACGATATTCCATATCAAATGATATCTCACTTACCGGAGAAGTTCCCAGAAGTTCCTGTTGGACTTGTTTCAATGGGAAATCTATAGGGAGGGCACAGTGCCATCCACATGGAAAGGGCTATAATCATTCCTGTTCCAAACCTGGCAAAGATACTTCCACACCGGGAAAATTACAGACCAATTTCTCTCACAGCTGCACTGCAAGCTGATGGAGAAATGGTAAACTTCAGGTTGAATGGCTGCTAGAAAAGAAAACGTGGCTGCCCCATATCAATATGGCTTTAGAAAATTGAGATCGCCACAGATGCACTTGTGAGGATGGAAACTGCTATACAGAATTCCTTCGCACAGCGACGTCACATGTTAGCAGTCTTCTTGACCTTGAAAAGGCTTATGATACTACTTGGAAGCATGGCATCTCATGAAGCTGTATGACATTTTTTTTGGAGGAGCATTACCTCCTTCATAAAAAGCTTCCTGCTAACAGGAAATTTAGAGTTCGGGTGGGAAACCAGTTTCTCTACCTGGAAGACCAGCTGGAAGGGGTCCCACAAGGGAGTGTCTTAAGTGTGCCCCTGTTTGCCATTGCTATAATGACATTATAAAGGTTGTTCCAAGTGCTGCCCTCATGTAATCTGTATGTGGATGACTTTACACTTTACTGCTCAGGGGGAAAAGCTTACAGGATGTGCAAGGACGCAGCAGACTGCAATAAATCAGGTTTTTACAGGGGGAAAACTATCATGGGTTCAAATTTTCTCCAAGCAAGACCATGGCTGTACATTTCCACAAAACGAGGAAAGTTCCATCCTTCCCTCTATTTAGGAGAAAAACCCACTGCAATTTTGCCCAAAGAGGTGAAGTATTTGGGTCTAATTTTTGACTCAAGACTTACATGGGTGCCTCACATAAAACATTTAAAAGTGAGGCTACCAAAGACTTAGTATTTTGCGGGTTTTTTCACATTTATCTTGGGTGCAGACCGCACAACGCTTCTACGGCTTTACCGAGCACTTATTCGTAGAAAGCTGACTAGGGATGTGAAGCTTATTCATCCGCAACTCCCACTGTTCTCCGGATGTTGGACTCGGTTCATAATGAAGCTCTAGAATCTGTACTGGGCTTTCAGGTCTTCCCCTGTAGAGTCCCTGTATGCTGAGAGTGGAGAACCACCTCTTTCATTACACCGGGACTACATGAACCTGATTTACTATACGAGACTACAAGGATTCCGGGATCTCCTACATCCAGATTGGTTTTCAACCCCTTGAGGATAGCCGATCCTATGGTAGGAGAATGAGGAATCTTGTAGAAGAACTTAATTTAAGTCTCACTAAGGTTCTGGCTGTTGGAAATTTCCCCCAATTCCCCCCTTGGGACTAATCAAGTCGAGCTGGATTTGGTCGGAATTGGGAAAGGGGAGAGATCTGAAGCAGAAGTCAAGAGAAATTTCTTCAGCACATTTCTAAGTACCAGGATCGGACGCAATATATACAGATGGTTCGAAATCTGCAAATGGTGTGGGCCTTTGCAGCAGTGAGAAAGAAGGAAGACTGCATCTGGCAGTCCTTTCTCTAGCAGCCTCGATCTTCACTGCGAGTTACATCCCATCCTTGCAGCAGTTAAGATGACTAAGATTTTATGAACAATTCTATTGTGATATATTGTGACTCTCGTAGTGCCTTGCAAGCAATCAAGAGCTTAAATCATCACATCCAGTAGTGGGGGAGGTTCAAGATTGGCTTGCACTGAGGGTAAACACGTAAAAAGATAACTCTGTGTTGGGTGCCAGCGCATGTTGGTGTCAGTGGGAATGAGCGAGCTGATCAGAAGGCTAAGGCACTGCCGCTCGCCTGGTGATGCTCGTTTTTCCTCTCCCACACACCGACCTAAAACCCAGCATCAGGAGTTGTCTTCGCGATAAATGGAAGGAACAATGGAGGCATATCTCCAGAAATAAACTGCGAGAGATTAGAGATGACCTTTGGCATTGGTGACTAGCATCCATCCCAACCCCAAAAAGTGGAAGTTGCATTTAAAAAGGCTAAAAATCGGCACACAAGACTGACTCATGGGGCCCATGATGGCTAAATCAGGCACTTTGTGAGGGATGCCAAGAGCCCTTAACAATCGCACATGTAGTGGAAAGATGTGCAACATTCTCAGTCCAAAGACGTATGTACTTTTCTCTTCCATATACACGAAGAATGTATTGGGGGAGGGTTGGACGTAGAGGTCTTATTAGTTTCCTTAGGGAGACTAATATTTTAATAAAATTAATATGCATAAAGTTTATGCAATAATTTTATACACTTAGAGTATAATATTTATGCTTTGATTTTTTAATTTTTTTATTGTTATTTATAAGAAATCTATTGATAGATTTTTAAAGTTTTAAACATTTTAATATTTCTGTTTAACAAGGTATTCGCCGCTAATGACCTTAGCTGTTGACGCGGCAGATAATTTTAAATAATCAATCAATCAATCCCAAGCGCCACCCCCCTAACGGAAGCCGCCTTGCCGCGGTGGGGGGGCTTGAGGTCCCAATGATCTGGTGAGCCGGACCAGAGGGCTACCCATACTGGAGGGGTCACCAGTGAGGGATGAGACAAAATGGCTTCCCGGTGCACCAAGGCCTATGAGAGGGGGATGTGTACCCACCCCTGGTTTTTATTCCATCTTGGACCAGGGAGAACTCTCCCACGTGTGTTTTGCCATGCGTTTGGGATCCCGTATTACCAGGAGACAGGAGTCCTGGAGGTTGAGCGATGCTGCACGCTGCGCCCTGCAGCTAGCAAACACACCCCTTTGGTCCTTTATTCTGGTTAGACGGTGGCTTGATCAAGGCCCCGGGCAAGTCAATCGGCTGGTCAAATTGGCTAGGGTCAAGCAGGCACTGTTCAGTCGGAGCGCATAGGTCCCGCGACTGCCATCAGTACTGCAAAAAGTGGTTGCATATATTCCTCATTACCCCTGTGGGCTGTTGGGAGATTTTGGCCCCAACTATAGCTTACCCTCATTAGACTCCATGGTGGGTGGGGGGGTGAGGAAATGAAGAATTCAAATTTGTATGAGTACTACAAATTTACAAAGATTTAGCTCTCTCCCTGACGACCTATGCAATCCCTCGACCATTCCCTCTGGAACATCACACATTGCCACTCTGGAACCTTTCCAGCTTCCAAAGGGCATGAATGGGAATCGTAATGGTTCCCGGGCTCCCAAACCAGGTAAGAAGGGGAAAATCCTCCTCATCCACTAAGGAATCTTACCTGGTAAATATGAAAGCATTTCATATAGTAAGTACCTAGTAGTGAAGACCATTGATGGTGTATCAATCATGGATCTTGGCATTTTCAAAGTACATCGGAAAATAGTTGAAGTATGTCAACATGATCCTCACATCACCCCACAGCGAGATGGTAGCCTGATAGTTGAGGTTTCGTCACCAGACGAGAGTGAAAAAGTTAGTTTTCCAGAGGCAAAGCGACGTGCCCGTGTGCTGTTTTCACAACCAGGTAGGTCCTTTGCTTCAGTTCTAGCCCATCCTCCTTCCCACCAGCCCTTTCCCCCCAATGCTTCTTACAACACACACTCTGCCACTTCCTTTAACCTCAGTCCCAAATTGCTGACACTGCCACTGGTGAGTTGCTCCACCAGAAACGGAGTAGGAGTGAGGGGTCTATTGAGGAGATTCCTCCTCCCAAAGTAAGGTCTTTGGAGCCATCATTTAAGGCTCCAGAGGCCCCAATGGTGACAGCTCCAGCTGCCACCACATCCACAGGGGCTTCTACTGCTAGAAAGAATGCCCCTTTAGCAAAGGGTCAGATTCCGTTCTTTGCCCAGGGAAAAAAATCCTGAACCGTCCAAGGGAAACCTGTGGAAACTGTTCCACAGGTAAACAACCATTAAAAAGGTACTACCAGGATCCTGGAAAGGGACAGCCTAAAAGTGTGGGCAAACCTTGAACCACAGGTGCTGCCAAACACCTTGTTTAAGAAATAATATAAAAAAACTGGATACCCCAATTCAATGGAACTGTCAGGGAATTCATGCAAAATGGGAAGAACTGCAACATCTGATAGCTTCAAAGTAATCCAGTTTTGTGTATGCCTATAAGAGATTATGACCCAAGGAAAATCGTCCATTTCCCTGAGAGGATTTCAATTTCAGACCCATTTTGGGACCTTTTGATAATGGACCTCATGGAGGAGTAGCAGTAATGGTCGTTTATGAATTCCCTTCCCGGCCATCCACCTGCAGACAACACTGCAGGGGAAGGCTGTGAGAATAGGGTTTACACGACCTTACACTGTTTCATCCATCTACCTTCCTCCACATAATCTCAAAATAGTGTTTGGAAGATCTACTTGGGCAGTTGCCACATCCATTTTTACTCTTGGGAGATTCAATGGTCGGCATCACCCCCTGGGGAGACACTTTGTGCAACCTTCGAGGAAGGGCCTTGGAGTCCTTGTTCTTAAGAGTAGATGCAGTTTTACTGAACAGTGACACTCCTACACATTTCCAAGTTCAAACTGGGACATTCTCCAATATAGACCTATCAATAGGCTCACCTGATTCACAGTTGAACTTCACTTGGCAGGTCAAGGAAGACTTACATGGAAGCGACCATTTTCCAATACTTTTGGAGGATGTGAATGGTATTCAGTCATGGAGTGCGAGATGGCGACTTGAACATGCAGACTGGAATCTTTTTAGATCAACTGCTGTATTGCAAGGATCTGTTAATGATTTCCAGTGTGTTCAAGATGCTATTAATCACTTCACATCACGAATTCACCTTGGTGGTCTGATGAATGCCAACAAGCTGTCAGAGCAAGGAAAGCTGCATTAAGGCAGTTGAAACAACGCCCCAGCATTGTAACCTTGATCAGTTACAAAAACACCCGAGCCAAGGGCCCGGCGCGTGCTAAAGGGGGGCTAGACGGACGTCGTGGAGACATATGTCTCCTCGATTAACTTGGGACCCCTTAGCATGGGTGTGGGACAAGGTGCGTAAGATTGCTGGAAAGAGCACATCCATATCACAACCTGCTCTGAAGATAGATGGCATAATCATCACAGACGAAAAAAATATTGCTAATGAGCTAGCTAAATCCATGGCAGAGATTTCATCTGGAGCATCTTACACTGCTCGATTCTCCACTCTTTGGGCTGAACAGGAACAACACCCAGTGTCGTTCTTCAGTAGGACTGCAGCAGAACTTCCATACAACTTGCCCTTTTGCGCAAGGAGATGGACCCCTGCTTTGCAGCTCTGCCGTAAGACTGCCCCAGGAAGTGACGATATTCCCTATCAAAAAATATCTCACCGGAGAGCTCTCAGAAGTTCCTGTTGGACCCCATTCAATAGGATCATAGGGGGGCACAGTGCCATCCACATGGAAAGGCTATAATCATTTTCCCGTTCCTAAACCCGGCAAAGATACTTCCCACCAGGAAATTACAGACCAATTTCTCTCACCAGCTGCATCTGCAAGCTGATGGAGGAAAATGGTAAACTTCAGGTTGACATGGCTGCTAGAAAAAGAAAACGTGTTGACCCCATATCAATATGGCTTTAGAAAATTGAGATCAACCAAAGATGCACTTTTGAGGATGAAGACTACTACAGAATTCCTTTGCACAGCAACATCACATGTTAGGGAGTCTTCTTTGACCTCAAAAGGTTACGATACGACTTGGAAGCATGGCATACTCATGAAGCTGTATGACATTGGTTTAAGAGGAGCATTACCTACCTTCATACAAAGCTTCTTTGCTGACAGGAAGTTTAGAGTTCAGGTGGGAAACAGTTTCTCAACCCGGAAACCAGCTGGAAGGGGTCCCACAAGGGAGTGTCTTTAAATGTGACCCCGTTTGCCATTGCTATAAATGACATTGTAAGTTGTTCCAATTCTGTCTCATGTAATCTGTATGTGGATGACTTTACATTGTACTGCTCAGGAGGGAAACTTACAGGATGTGCAAGGAACATGCAGACTGCAATAAATCAGGTTTTTACAGTGGGCAACATATCATGGGTTCAGATTTTCTCCAAGCAAGACCATGGCATACATTTCCACAAACGAGGAAAATTCCACCTTCCCTCATTTAGGAGCAAACCCCTGCAATTTCCAAGAGGTGAAGTACTTGGGTCTAATTTTTTTTTCAAGACTTACATGGTGCCTCACATCAAAAAGTTAAAAGTGAAGGCTACAAAACACTTAGTTTTTGCAGGTTCTTTCACATCTATCTTGGGGTGCAGACCGCACAACGCTTCTACGGCTTTACCGAGCACTTATTTGTAGTAAGCTTGATTATGGCTGTAAAGTGTATTCTTCTGCAACTCCCACTGTTCTCTGGATTTTGGACTCGGTTCATAATGAAGCTCTCAGAATTTGTACTGGGGCTTTCAGGTCTTCACCTGTGGAATCCTGTATGGAGAGTGGAGAACCACCTTTTCATTACACCGGGACTACATGAACCTGATTTACTACACGAGACTACAAAGGATTCCGGATCTCCTACATCCAGTGGTTTTCAACCCCTTGAGGATAGCCGATCCTATGGTAGGAGAATGGGAATCTTGTGGAAGATCTTTAAATTTGAGTCTCCTAAAGGGTTTTGGCTGTTTGGAATTCCCCAATTCCCCCCTTTGGCTAAAAAAGTCGAGCCTGATTTGGTTGGAATTTGGGGAAAAGGGGGGAGATCAGAAGCAGAAGTCAGAGAGAAATTCTTCAGCACATTTCTAAGTACCAAGGATCAGAGGCAAATATACAGATGGTTCGAAATCTGAAAAAGGTTTTGGGCTTTGCAGCAGTGAGCAGAAGGAAGACTGCATCTGGCAGTCTTTCTCTAGCAGCCTCGATCTTTACTGCAGGTTACATGCCATCCTCGCAGCAGTTAAGATGACTAGAGATCTAAAACCATTCTATTGTGATATATTGTGACTCTCGTAGTGCCCTTTCAAGCAATCAAGACTTAACTCAATTTATATCCATAGTAAGCGAGGTTCAAGATTGGCTTGCACTGATGTCAACATGTAAAAGGTAACTGTGTGGGTGCCAGCGCATGTTGGTATCAGTGGGAATGAGCGAGCTGATAGAAGGCCAAGGCGCTGCCCGCTCGCCTTTGTGATGCTCGTTTTCCCCTCCGACACAAACCGACCTGAAACCCAGCATAAGGATTGTCTTCGCAAAAAATGGAAGGAACAATGGAGGCATACTCCTGAAAACAAATTGCGAGAGATTTGAGATGACCTTGGCAGTTGGGTGACTAGCATCCCCCCTAAAACCCAAAAGTGGAAGTTTTCATTAACAAGCTAAGAATCGGGCACACAAGACTGACCCATGGGCCGATGATGGCTAAAAGTAAGCACTTTGTGAAGGATGCCAAGAGCCATTAAAGATCGCACATGTAGTGGAAAGATGGCAACATTCTCGACCAAAGAGTTATGTTACTTGTCTCCCCATATACACTGAAAAATGTATTGAGGAGGATTGTGACATAGAGGTCTTATTAGCTTCCTTAGGGAGACTAAAATTTTCAATAAAATTTAATTATGGGATAATGTTTATGCAATATTTTATATAGTTAAAGCCCTAAAAATTTATGCTTTGATTTTTAATTTGTTTATTGTTATTTGTAAGATATTTATTCCTCGTTGTCATCCTACGATGACAACGAGGCTGCGGGACTGGGGGGCCCTTTTTTTTTTTTTTTTTTTTTGAGTGCTTGTTAGGTGGTGAGATCTGTTTGCGTTTTGGGTTCGTTTTTTTTTTTTTTTTTTTTTTAGTGTTAATGCTTGTACAGATTCTTTTGGATTTCGTTGTGGTGCGGTTGCAAAACGAGGTGTCTTTGTGTGGGGCACTGAGGCTGTGGTTCAGTGTTTGTCACCCAGTTGCTGTGGTTTGGGTGTTGGCGTACTCAGGGAAAGTATAGATTGTCGTCTTTTTCGAAGATTTCTCTGGGGCAACAATGCTGGGGAAATTGTTTTTCTGCAGCATGATAGGGACAATGTTTGCGAATTTCTTGGCGTTGTATTTTGCAGTGATGAGAACTACTTGTAAGATGGCTTGTATTTCGGGTTTGTGTTAGGGGTAAAAGTGTTGTTAAATTTGGGGAAAGGGTAGATGCGGGTTTCTCTGGGTGTGCTAGTCTGAGCAGGTTGTGTAGCGGCGTTGTGGCGTATAAAGGACAGTGTTTTGTTTTCCCTAATCTGTTTCCGTTTGCTTTCAGTGTTTTTTTTTCGTATGGGACAGGATCCGCTAACTGCAACGTGGCAAACCCTCGCAGTTACGGGCATTTGTTTGGTTCCCTTGCTTTGGTGAGAAGTGACCTTCGCCACTGCAACGACAGCATCTCTGTGGGTGTGTGCAAGTGTGTTTGCTGGGGTTGTATCGTAGCATTTTAAGCATTTTTAAATGGGAAAAAAAGCATTGGGTTTTCTTTTGTATTTTGAGCCCGATGTATTAAAACATCATATCCCCGTGATAGAATTTCGGGTTTTCCTCGGGGCAGAGACAAAATCTTGACGTTTCTGACTCGGGAGGTTTGTATATGCCACCGTTTTTGGGCGGCTATTTCGTAAACTGATGCTTCACCGAGTGGGAGGATCGCCCTTTTCGATTTTATAGGGCCCCGTGCCTTTGCCTTCTTTTGGGGAGAGGGGAGGGGGAAAAGAATGATTTTTTAATTTTTTTTTGCCCTTTCGGTCGGGGGAAAATGGGGTCAGTTGTTCTATTTGGTACGTCCCCTTTAAAGCCTTGGGGGTCTTAAAGGGGGGGTGACGCCACTCGTGGGGGGGTTTAAGATTTTTGGGGAGAGCCCCCAAAGTGGGCTTCGTGTATGCAAATTTTTAATGAAGGGCCAGGGTATGCCTAGCTGGGTAAAGTGAAGGGTCGGGGTCAGTTAGCAGGCTATATTGCAGAAGGGTGTAAGGGGGCTGAAGGCGAAAAAAAGGAGGGGCTCCTACCTGCCTATAAATTTCATAAACGAATTTTCAGTGGCATTATGAGGAGGTTTGCAATCAGTCCTTATCAAAGGAGGAAAATCGAAACGCCCCTTTAAAGGCGGGATGATAAGGCCCCCAGAACAGTCCCCGGGGGGAGGTAAAGGTTTTTGCCCAGTCCGAGCATGCCCTCGAAATGGGTTACAGTTCACCTTCAACCCCTAATGCTGAAAAAAATACGAAAAGGGAAAGTAATAAGGGCAAAAGCTTCCCGGCGATTAGATAGGGGCCAAAAGGAAGGTTGCGAAAAAACACCAGGATCAAAAAAGAGACAAAGTCGAGTTTGTGTGGAGGAGAAAAAAATAGTCTTTTCAAACCCCCTAGCAAAAAACCCTTTGGGCCTAGATGTCCTGAAAGTCCCGAGCCGTGGTAACAGCGCCGCCCCAATTATACCTTTGAGGGAAAAGCCAAGGTGGCCAGCTCACCCCCTTTTATGGCTAATCCGCGTCGCGGCAGGAAGTCAAAGGTGAGTGGGAGAGCCGATGGGCGCTTATTTGCCAAAGATGTTTTTGTGCTGGCGGCTGGATTGCCAGCCTTTGGGGATTTGAGGGGGTTTTGGGTTTTTTTTATTTTTTTAGGGGGCGTGACCCAGTAGAATTAAATATGTCTGGTTGAGTTTGGGGGCCCAACCCAGAATATAGATTTTTTTTTGGGAAAAAATTCGTCTGCAGTGAAAAAGATGTAAAATTCCGGCTAGCACGGCCACCACCCGATTTGTAGGTTTGGGAACCGGTGTGTTGGTTGGGGGGTGAAGTTGTAGAAAGAAGGGTGGGGAAGGAAAGTACAGGGGTGTGGTGAAGTTGGTGTGAATTGAAAAAAGGGGGATAGCGTAGGAGGCTTTTGGCCGTGTTTGGAAAAAAAACCACCACCCGATTCAGGGGTTTCGATCTTGTGAGGGCAAGCATCCTTTGGGGGTAGTCAGGGTTTGATCCCACAAGGGGAAAGACGTCCCGACTGTGAGAAGGTACAAGCGCGTATTTTCGCTGGTTATGGAGGAAATTATGGCAAACCCCCCCCATACGGAATAGATCGTCCCAACCCTGGGGATCATCCATCGGGGTGCTCAGGGCGTCCTTGACCAAGGCCCTTTCCCATAAAAAGGTCCGGGGTGGACCGTACCGAGTAACGAATTTTGCAAGAAAAAAAAATCTGCTACAGTTTTGGGGGTCCTTTGGTGCCAATGGGAACAACTCAAAAAACCGGGAAGGGGGTCAAACAGCACAAGGATACTTTTTGGGGGGGGGGGGGAAAAAGGGGCCCCCCGAA
>NW_023658643.1:0-23427 GCF_015228065.2 Penaeus monodon | reverse complement strand
ATTTTTAAACACACCTTTCTATTAAAAAATAGTTAAATTAAAAATTTTTTTAAATCACCATCCCGGGTTTGGTTTGGGGATGGGTTTTAAAAAAAAAGATTTGGGGGGGGGCGTTTGCACGATGTCAACATGAAAAAAGATAACACTATGGGGGGCCCAGCACACGTTGGTTCCCAGTGGGAATGGGGGACCTGTCGAAAGGTCAAGACAGCGCCCTCAGCCCTGTATGCCGTTTTCCTCAAAAAAAACCCCATCAGGAGTTGTTTTCGGAAAATGGAAGCTGCCCTAGAAAAAACTGTAAGAAGAGAACCTTGGCATTTGGGGTGACCAGCATTTCACCCCAACTGAAAAGGGTATTAACAAGACAAAGAATGGGGCACCAAAACTAATCAGGGTCGATGATGGCAAAAAGTAAGGATTTGGAGGGATCCCAAGAGCCATTAATGACAACATGTAGTGGAAAGATGTGCAACATTCAAAAACCAAAAGATTTGTTTTTTTTCCCCCCCTTCACTAAAAAAATGTTTTGGGGGGAGGATTAGAATAGGTCTTATTATTTTCCTAGGAGTTTAATATTTCAAAAATTTTTAATTAGCATGTTTATGCAAAAATTTTTAACATTAAGAGCATATCATTTTTTTTTACATAGTATCATTTTTATGTTTAAGTATTTTTTGATAGTTTTTAAAGCTTTAAATTTTTTGATTTTCATCTATAAAGGTATTCGCGCTAGATAACTTGAAAAATAACAATAAATCTCCCTGCTCCCAGATGCAAAAAACCCGAGTGTAGCATGATTATGCATTAGACAGAGTTTCAAGATGTCGTTAGGTTTTAATCACTGAACATACCCAAAACTAAGTGTTTTACATTTTTTGTCCCCATGGTTTTGATTCTAAATTGTTTTGACACTAAAATGGTTTTTATGTATTTTATTTTTCATAAACAGACATTAAATTAAGTTCTGTTCTATATTCAAAATCCGGTGTTCTCGGGCACCAACAATGATCCTCATGGCCTCATTTTGACAATTTCAAAAACAAGAACTCTGTTTTCCTTGAACAATATAGGTGCAAGCTGGAAAATCTGTACTTTATGTATGACACGTAAGATCTCGCAAAAGATTGATCCCCATGCTCTTTGCCAAAAATTTTTTCAGTCACCCCCCACCTTTTCTTAATTTTTTTAATGAACTCTGCTCTTTTGAAAACCCCCCCGGGAAGCTTTGTGCTGGGGCAGAGATCTAGCTCTTTGTTATTTATATAAACCTTTCAGGATGTTTTGGCTTAAGTGCCTTTTTTTTTTTATTGAGTTTATCAAGCCACACCAGTACCCTTGTGAAGGTATATTTAGAATCTCTTGCATTCTCTACTTGGCTGGGGTTTAATGGATATCAAGGGCTAGCAAAAAAAGGTTTATTGCCCTAAATGGTACATGGCCTAGTCTCATGCTTAGGTATTAAATGCAGGGATAAGTACCCTCCCGAGTGTGCCGAGTTCAAATATTTGTATAGATTTTAATGCCCCTGAAGAGACCCTCCCGAGGTGTGCCGAGTTCAATTTCTGTATGAGCATTCTTAACCCCCAAAACCCTCCCTGAGGTGTGCCGAGTTCAAATATCTGATGAGCTTCTTAATCCCCCTGAAGGACCCTCCCTGAGGGGGGCCGGGTTTCAAATATTTTCTGTATGAGCATTTTTAATGCCCCTGAAAAAACCCTCCCTGGGGTTGCCGATTCAAATACTTCTGTATGAGCATTTTAAGCCCTGAAAGCCCCTCCTGGGGTTCCCAGTTAAAAATACTTCTGATGATATTTTTAAATGCCCCTGAAGAGACCTGAGAAATCGTTCGATAGAACATATGAATTAGTTAAATTTTTCCCCCCTGAATCCCAAAAGCTAGCTAGTTCCCAAAGGAAAATTTTCTCTTTTTTGCAATTCAAAGGCAGTTGAGATCAAGAAATACAGTTTGCAGCCTGGGCTTTTTTTTTAAATATTGAAAAAACAGTTTTTGGTTTTACTCCGGGAGAAATCCATATGTCGGGGGGGATAACATAACATTTATGCAATACACAAGTCTGTTAAACTATTCTCGCAAGTATTTTGCACAGGCAGGGGGTAAAGGAAATGGGCCGTTTTTTGTTAGTATTGGGTTTACTATAGGAATGATTAAGTTTTTAGTCCAGGACTTGGGGGGATTCTTGTGTTTGGGCTGAATCTATAAAGGTTTTTAAAATTGGGTAGCTGCTCCCTGACAATGAAGCAGGATGCGAAAAAGTAATCCCACCTCCCCAGGGATGGTTGCCTTCCCTTTTTCAAAAGACTTTTAAAATTTCCCCACTGGGTTATTCGGCAAAGCGGGGGGCAGTAAAAGCACAGGCTACGCTATATTAAAATTTTATCTATTTTGACTTGTTGAGTTGATTTTTACCCCTTGTAAAGCGAGTTAAACGGGAATGCCGGCCCATGCTCTAGCGCATATTTGCCTGTTTTTTGGGAAATGTGAAATGCTGCGTTGTGAGAGTTATAGTTGCGGCTTTAAAAAACGCAATTATATGACATATTTTCTTTTAACAGATGCAAACTCCTAAACCCGGGTTTTTTTTCCCTTTGGGCCAAATTGGGTCGTTGATCCACCCGGTCATGGGGGGCCTGGGGCCTTTTTTTTCGAAAGTTTTTCGTAAAACAACCGTATGTTATAGTAGTCAGTGAAAACTTTTGATTAGTCGGCAGAAAATTTTAAACATTTTTTATAGGTGCATATCAGTTAGCCCCTCCCCTTGAAGTGATGCCCCCGGGCCCGGGCGGATAATTTTTCGGGCCCCTAGGTGTTTAGGGGCGATTGTGTCTAAAGATAGTTTGTTGTTTTCCCAAAGGGTCATTAAATTTTTTTACCAGTGAAGTACAGACATTACAATGAAAAAAATTTTTCCCAAAAAAAATCTAACCTGCCCCCCCCAAAAATGAATTGCTTCTGTGCTTCCCTACAGTGATCTATTTTGGAAAGTTTAAATACCCCCCCCATTACTTTTAGGGTTGGTTGTCCCCAAAGTGTGAATCCCCTTGAACGACTTAAAAGCCTTGCACTGAAGTTTTCAGCAACGGCCTGTTTGTGAAAATTTGTGGAGAAACATCAAGAAACTTGAGTATTGCATATACATTATATAGTAAAAAAATGCCGAGGCAGGGGAAATTTTTAAAAATGAGAAATTGAACACCACTGTTCTGGGATTTTAAAAAATTAATCATGTTCGGGTTTTATTTTCACATATGTCAAAATCCAGTCATGGCTGTTTTGTATGAAATAATACCCCTTAAAATGCAAGACTATTTTCTTTTTAAAAAGCAGCGGGAATTGCCTTGCGCAAAAAAATCAATATTAATTTACGGGTTAAAACTAAAGGTCTTCACGGTCTTAATACGACGCATATCCATGATATGAATTTGATCCTATGTGAATAGCTTTATTAAGCTTTTTACTTCTGCGTTACATCCTCGTTTTAGAATTATAATCAATAAGAAAAAATTAGCTTTTGTTTAGGTTTTCTTACACAGGGTATCGAAATTTAAAATAGTACTTTTTAACCATTTCAAACATTTGGTTTTAGCTTTGTTCCACTTCTCAGCACGCCTTCTGTTTTTGTCCCAATGCACCGGGGAGGGTTGGTCACGGTCAGTGTCCAGGATCCGAGTTGTTCATCACTGCCCCCGTGCTGACACCCCCCACTTGGTGGTTGCACGATTACCCTTGTTTGTTTTTTTTAGCACTAGAAACACATTTTGATTTTTTTCAATTCCCTTCTCAGCTCACTATTTCAGAAATTATTATTTTTTTCTTTTCAAATCTTTAAATTTTCCCTTAAAATTTAAAGCACTTTACATCCCCTTTCGTCAGCGGGCGTGACATCACTTTGTACTTTGGTGTGCAGGGGTTCCTCTGCCAGACCTGCTACATCCTTCCAGGGGTGGGGGATGGTCCCAGGCTGGCGCCCGAAGAGGGAGGGGGTGTGGGGTCTTTTAATTTTAGAGAGTAGGGGCACATTGAGGCCTGAGACGCCTCAGAGGATCAGCACAATTCCCCCCAGTGCGAACCTTGTTGTGTATTTTGGGTGGCCTCTCACCCCAACCCCCTAACGGAAGCCGCCTTCCCGCGGGGGGGGTTTGAGGCCCCAAAATGTTTGGGTGACCGGGCCCAGAGGGCTACCCATACTGGAGGGGCCCAGTGGGGGATGAGACAAAATGCTTCCGGTGCAGCCCCCCCGGGTTCATTCCATCTTGGACTAGGGAAAAACTTTCCCACAGTGTTTGCCGTGGGGGCATCCGTATTCCCGGAGACGGACCTGGATTTTGAACGATGCGCTCGCGTGCCTGCAGCTGCAAACCCTTTTTTGGCCCTTTTATTCTAGTAAGAGGTGGCTTGACCAAGGCCCGGTAAAGTCAATCGCGGGTAAACAGGCTAGGGTCAAGCAGACCATTAAAGCGGTGGGGCCCCGGTTCCGTGAGCCCAGTACTGTAATGGGGGTGCTATTTTTTCCTCTTTCCCCCTGGGCTTTTGGGAATTTTGATCCCCCCCTATAGTTCCCTCTTGGACTCCATGGTGGGGGGGGGGGTGGGGAAAATAAGAATTTCCAATTTGTTAGTACTACAAATTTACAAAGATTAGCTCTTCCCTGAGACTTAGCAATCCCGGGACCTTTCATTTGTCATTTTGGGAAACCTTCCAGCTTAAAAAGGCCAAGAATGGAATCGTAAGGGGTTTCCCGGGCTCCCAAACCAGGTAAAAGGGGAAAAGTCCTCCTCAATCCACTAAGGAAATCTTCCCTGGTAAATATGAAACTTTTTCATATAGGTAGTACCTAGTAGTAAAGCCCATTGATGGTGTATCATCATGGATCTTGATATTTTGAAGTAATGGAAAAATGTTGAAGATGTCAACGTGACCCTCGCATCACCCAACATCGAGATGGTAGCCGTATTTGGGTTTCGTCACCAGCGGGGACCGTCTGCGTGTGATATGCGACATTCCTGGGGCTCAAGTTTCATGTTCTCACAAACCCTCAATCAGGAAAGGGGAATTGTTTTTTCCCGAGACCTGATGAGGTATTTGAGGAGAAACTGTTAGAGGAACTAGGAATTTTTAATGTAGTGGCAGTAAAACGTTTTAAGAAGAATTTGAGGGTTTTGGAACAGCGACACCAGCTTTTAACTTTTAACATGTTGTCCTTCCAGAATCGGTAAGTTAGCATGGTACCACCTCAAGGAAAACCCTATTTTCCCAACCCATGCGTTGCTTCCAATCCCAGGTTATGGGCAGGGAGCCAACCTTGCCTTTTTAAAAAATGGACACCAAGAGTAGGTAAGGTGGTACAACAGTATAAAGGAATGAAACTGTCCAAGTCCAATATGCTTTTTCCCACTGCAAAGAAGTCATAAGCTTCTTCAAAGAAATTAAAAAGGTACAAATTTGAAAAGGGAAGTATTGGGTAATAAGGAGCAAGGAGAAAGTTAGTTTTCCAAAGGGGCAAAGCGACGTGCCTGTGTGCTATTTGCACAGCAGGTGGTCCTTTGCTTGGTTTTCTAGCCCATTCTACTTCCCCCCAAACCCTTTGCCCCAAGTTTATACAAACACTCTGCCATTTCCCTTTTAAACCCCTCAGCCCCAAAATTTGCTGACATTTGCCTCTGGGGTTTGTTCCCCCCGAAAGGGGTAGGAGTGATGGTCTATTGAGGAGACTCCTCCTCCCAAGAAAAGGTCTTTGGAGCCACTTTGGGGCTCCAGGGGCCCCAAGGGTGACGCTCCACTCCACCACATCCACATTCTGGGCAATGCCCCTAAAGTAAAGGCTCGGGCACGCCCTTTGCCCATGAAAAGGAACCCTAAACCCGTCCAAAAGACTCCAGCTGCCAAACATCCACGGGGGCCTCTGCTGTAGACAGAATCCCCTGAAAAAGGCTCGGGTCCATTCTTCCCCGGAAAAGAAATCCTGAACTTGTCCAAGGGAAACCCTGTGGAAACTTTTCCACAGGAAACAACCATTAAAAAGGTACCCCCAGGATCTAAAAAGGGGACACCCAAAGGTGTGGGGAAAACCTTGACAAAGGTGCAGCCAAAAAAAAAAAAAAAAGTAATAAAAAGAACTGGATCCCCTAACCAGTGGAATGTCAGGGAATTCATGCAAAATGGAAGAACTAAACACGATAGCTTCATATAACCCAGTTTGGTATGTCTACAAGAGTTTAGACCAGGGAAAATTGCCCCCTTTTCCCCAGGAGGTTTCCCAAGTTCAACCCATTAGGGCCTTTGGACAATGGCCCCTCATGGGGGAGTAGCAGAAAATGGTAGTCATAATTTTCCCTTTTTCAGGCCTCCCCTGCAGATACATGCAGGGAAGGCTGGAGAATGGTTGACACGACCACACTTTTTTATCATTACCTTCCCCACATAATCTAAACTTTAAATGTTTTGGAAAATCTCTTTGAGCATTTCCACTTCCATTTCTACTCTTGGGAGTTTCCCAAGGGTGGGCATCCCCCTTTTGGGGAGACATTTTGTGAAACCCTCGAAAAAGGGCCTTGGAGTCCTTTTCTTAAGAGTAGATGCATTTTTTACTGAAAAAATTTTTGGACATCCCACACATTTCAAATTTCAAACGGGGACATTCTCAAATATAGGACCTTCAATTTTTTTTTGGTTATGATTCCAGCTAAATTAAAGGGCAGGTCGGGGGAAACTTACAGGAAGCAACTTTAATAATTTTGGAGGTGAATTTTCCACCAATATTGCAGGGGGGACTTTAAATGCGGATTGGATCTTTTTAAAACAATTTGCTATTAAAAAAGGGGTGTTTTCCATTTTAAAGGAATTACTTAATACAAAACCGAGCAAACACCCTTCCAAAAGTAGCGGGCATTTTACCGTGACCTCTAGTAATGGTGGTGGATGAATGCCAACAAGCGTCGAGTAAGAAAATCATTAAAGCAGTTAAAGACGCCCGCATTGTCCTTTGATCAATTCAAAAAGCCCGAAGAAAAGCCGGCGTTGCAAAAGGGAGGAGAGGAGGGTTTTTAACAAATGTTCTAAAATTAAACCGGGGACCCCAAAGCTGGGTAGGACAAGGGCGTGATCGGAAAGGCACACCCTGTCCAACCTGCTCTGGATTGGCTTTTTCCCCAAGACAAAAAAGTTGAAATGAAAAATAAAATTGGGCAAATTTCAGTAGGTTTGCGCAGCACTTCCATAAACGAGGAAGGAGAGGACGTTTGCAGCTTGCAAAAAGGGGATCCCCCAGGGTGAGGTTTAAAAATGAACTAAACCCCAGGACCCCAAAGCCTTTGGACCTTTAATAGATTATGGGGGGCATAGGGACCCCCTGGGGAATTTACATTCCTGCCTAAAAAAGTCTTAAAGGAAATTGCCCTTTTCCCCCCCCGCGACCAATGATGGGAAAAGGGGAAACCGGGACAGGCGAAAAAAAAAAAGGTTTTGACCCCAATCAATAGGGCTTTAGAAAAATTTGGACGGCCCACAGTGCATGGTAGGTGAAAAATGCTCAAAACCTTTTCCAACGGGGCCAGAACTCTTCTTCCCTTTTAAAATATGTTTTAAGGGAAGAAGGTATTAGGCGATGCAAAATCCCTTTAAATAAAAGTTTTGTGAGGGGAATTTAAAATTTGGGTGGAAAAGTTTTTTTAAAAAAGGCGGAAAGGGGCCCGGGGAGGCAAGTTTGTTTTCCCATTCTATAAGTGCATGAAAGGTGTTGTGCGGTTGTGTAATGTTTGGAGATGTTGTTTGTGAAGGTGGAAAATGATGGTTGGTTTTTTTTTTTTTGGGTTTTGTTTTGGGGGGGGTTTGGAATTAGGTATGGGGATTTTTTTTTTTTAATTTTGGAAAAATTTTCCATTGAAGTTTTATTGTTTTATAAAATTTTTATAATTTTGGGGTTGTTTGGGGTGTTTTTTTTTTTTTTTTGTTAAAAGTACTTTATAAAAAATTAAAAAAAAAAAAAATTACCCCTGAAACGATACTTAAATAGATAATACGATACGAAAAAAAAAAGCTTTTATGCATCTATAATATAAATACTTTTAACAAAAGGTTTTTTTTTGCAAAACAAAAAACCCCAGATCCTTGTGGGGGTTATCTTATTATAAGGATATTCACTTATATTAATAAGTGCTAAACAGTTTCGTCTTGGGACAGTTCTTCTTTCTTTTTATTTTCTTTTTTGAGAAAGAGTCAACGTCGCATTGGATGTCGGTGAGAGGGGACCTCGAGTGAAAATTTGGGCTAGCATTAAAATTTTTTCGTTTCCCAGATCATCAGTTTTTTCAAAGTAAAAAAATTTTCGGCATTAGATGAAACCTCTCAATGTCTTTGAATGATCCCACCGAATACTGCCCACGGTCATCGCTTTTAATTTTCAGTAGCTTTTTATGCGTGGCTATTCATTAAATCATTAGGGGGGCATATTATTCTTGTGTTAAATAAAATTTTGCTTTGGCTTAAATATGATCCCAAAATATCCACAATTTTGTCAAGGTCAAATTTTTTTAATTTTTTGACGGTATAATGATAAAAATTTCCTTTCTTTTTTTTCATTAGGAAAAAACTGGGGATCTCTAAAAATTTCGGGGTTTGAAAACCTTGGTGAAACTGAGGTCAAGGGTTTTAAAAATTTGATTTTAAGGAAATGTTTGTGGATGGGGGGAAGGGTCAATTTCCTCGGGGGTCTTGAGCTATGAAAAGGGGTCACTATTTTTCTAAAAGTATTTTTGTAAAATCAGTTTTTTGGCCAAAGGGAAAAAGCGAGTCTGCGATTTAGACTAAACAAAAATTTATTCATCCAATGGGGCAGATGATTCAAAAATTAAATAAATGAAAATGAATGATCTTTAGGCCCATGTAATTTTTTCAACAGCTAAACCTCCTTCTTCAAACTTGTTAAAAAAAAAAATTTTAAAAGGGGTTTCCCACGCCCAAACTCAGATAGGCGCTTGGAGAGTAACCACCGGGTAGCACAGGGATGGGTAATTTACATTAAACAAAGGGAAGCTTGCTATACATTTCATTAGGTTATTCGGGCATCTCTTGCCTCAGTCTGCTTCACTTTTTTTTCTACCTAAAAAAATTTGATGCCCCCTGCTGCAAACCCAAAAACATTTTTAAAAGGTATCTGAAAAATTTTTTAATTTTTTGATTAGATATTAAATAAATTCCCCTATGAACCCCTGCTTTTCCTTTGTAAATTTTAAATATATCAAAATCTCTGTTTTAAAAAATTTTTCCAAAAAATCAAAATTTTTGGCAATGATACAAGTGTTTCATCGTTGGGCAACCCGTGCTTTCATAAATTATCAAACTGAACTTGTGTTCCCTAGTTTCCGGGGGACTAATTTATTCGGGGGATCTCCCAGAAATGTGGGTAGGGGCTCCTTTTTTCTGCGTAGAGAAGTTTCATTTTATGCGGAATGGGTACATCTTGGGAGACCATCTGTCACGCAGATAAATGTTAAAATACTGTTATTGCAAGAAATTTATCATTTTTCGTTAAAAACAATGTCATCCGGTTTTACAGCAACACCCAAGTAAAAAAATGAGAGCAAAAAATTTACCTGAATGGAAATTGTTTCTGCAAAAAAACATCCCAAAACAGGAGGGTTTGCATATCCCACGGACGCCACTCAGTGGCGCGAAAAAAACCCTTTTAGAGACTTTTTCCCCCGGGAAGCGCAGCATTTTGTCGAGGAATTAAGGTGGCAAGGTACTGAGACTGCAATAAATCAGGTTGTAAGTGGGCAACATATGGGTTTAAATTTTCTCCAAGCAAGACCCTGGCTATACATTTCCACAAAAGAGGAAAATTTCCCCCTTCCCCCTATTTAGGCGCAAAAACCCCTGCAAAATTTTTCCAAGAGGGGAAGTATTGGATCTAATTTTTTACTCAAGACTTACATGGGTACCCAAAACAAACAGTTAAAAAATGAAAGGGTTTCAAAAGCGCTTGTATTTTTGGGGTTTTTACATTTATCTTGGGTCAGACCGCACAACCTTCGGGCTTTTCCCAGGGGTTTTTCGTAGTAAGCATGATTATGGAGTGAAGCTTTTCCATCTACAAAATCCCACTGTTTCCGGTGTGGACTCAGTTCATAAGAAGTTTTCGAATCTGTACTGGGCTTTCAGGTTTCACCTGTGGGGTCCCTGTATGCTGGAGTGGGGAACCACCTTTTCTTACACCGGGGCACATGAACCTGATTTACTCCACGAGATACAAAGGCTTCTGGACTCCTACTCCGATTGGTTTTAACCCCCCTTTAGGATAGCCCCTCTTTTGGTAAGAAAAAGGAATTTGTGGAAGAGCTTTAATTTTAAACTCACTAAAGGGTTTTGGCTGTTGGGAAATTTCCCCCTTTACCCCTTTGGGCTAAAACAAACTAGTGAGCTGGATTTTGGGCGGAATTGGTAAAGGGGGAGACTGAAGCAGAAATCAGAGGGGATTTCTTAGCATTTCTAAGTACCAAGGGGTCAGAGCAATAAACAATAGTTCGAAATCTAAAATGGTGTGGGCTTTGCAGCATGAGCAGAAGGGAAAACTGCATCTGGCAGTCTTTTTTGAAGCTCGGCTTTAGCAGAGTTAATGCCATCCCTTTCAGCAGTTAAGATAACTAAGATCTTTCGAAAAATTCTGTTGTAATATATTTTGTTTCGTGTGCCTTGCAAACAATCAAGGTTTAAAAATCACACATCCAGTAGGAGGGAGGTTTTAAGATTGGGTTGCATTTATGTCAACACGTAAAAAATAACTATGTTTGGGGGCCACACTGTTGGTTTAGTGGGGAAAGAGCGAGCTGACAAAAGGCCCAAAGGGAGCTTGCCCCTCAGCTTTGTGATCTGTTTTCCTCCCCACACCCGCCTGAAACCCGCACAGAAGTTGTCTTCGTGATAATGGAGGGAAATGGAGGCATCCTCAGAGAAAAATTGCGAGACATTAAGATGATCTTTACAGTTGGTGACCAGATCCCTCCCACCCAAAAAAAGAAGTTTTATTAACAAGACTAAAAATCGGGCACACGAGACTGATTCAAAAGGGGATGATGGCTAAAAAACAAACACTTTGGAGGGAGTCAAGAGCCATTAACGGTCGAATGTAGTGGGAAAAATGTGCAAAATTCTCAACCAAAGACTAGTCTTGTCTCTTATACACTGAAAAAAAGATTGGGGGAGGATTTTGCATAGAAGGGCTTATTTTTTTCCTCGGGGGGCTAGTATTTCAGTAAAATTTTAATTTTGCATTTTTAAATTTTTCAATAACTTTTTATACTTAGAGCATAATATTTTTGCTTGATTTTTAATATATTTATTTTTTTTTTTTTAAGATATTTATTGATAGATTTTTTATATTTTAAATATTCTAAATTTCTATCTAACAAGGTGTTCACCCCTAAGACCTTATTGTTGACGCGGGAGACAATTTTAAATTATCAATAATCAATCTGCACCCCCAGTCTTTTTGGCCCCACCTAAGTATCGGGGGGCCCCGCCAAAATTGGGGGTGCTCTGGGGGCTGCAATAGCACCCCTTGGAATGGGGAAGGAAACAGAAATGGGGGCGAAGATGGGGATGGTCGCTTCGGGCCACGCAAACAAAGGTACTTTGTTAAACAAAATAGGGGACGAGGCATACCTTCCATGGGCATCCCGGAACAGGACAAGGTGTGTTTCTACGACATCAAAAGCGTAGGGGAGGATGGGCTTCACTATATAAGCATCAAGACAGGAATGAGCAGACGGGGGGTCAGCCGTTACCTGCAGACTGGGCCTACCCCCTAGATCTCAAGGTAAATTCAGGGATTAGGTATGCACCCTGCTCTCCCCCGCATTCATCAACTCTCGTACCCCACACTTTTTACCATGCAAAGCAAGCACCAAGCATTCAAGAATAAGCACAAAAACAAGTGTTTTTAACATAATAAGTTACCAAACACTAGAACCAATATTTCAATACTAATTAGCTGAGTCTGGCTGCAAAAATTCAAGTGACCTTTAAGGCCAACAATAATACATTAAGTGGGTCATCTGATTCGGGGGCAGCCCATCCTGATAGGTGATCTATCCTTTGGGCATTATCAAATTGAAAGCTCTTTTTTTATTTTAAGGGTAAAATTGATTTGGTGTACCCTGTGTTCCCCAATCGGTGACATCCCTTTTCTACATAAGATCAAATTCACTTTTTATTATTTTAGTGGACCAAGCCATCCGGATGCCAGGCCTGTACTATGACCCGGTGGTGTCAGCGCAACATTGGTACCTTCCGTCAATTATGGGATTTCCCTGGTCCTCCATCTACCCCCCCATTTCTCTTTTTACCCTTTTTGGGCCGTCACGCGGGGTCCCCCGGGAGCGATTAAAATTTTTGCAGTTCCGATCCCACCCTCGGAGATGGTGGTTTGTCGCTTTTAGGAAAGGTACACCCACCCGAAAGAAGACGAGGGGGTGATTTTTTACGGGCAGAGACGCGGTTTCAAGACTAATGACATAATCAAGCAATTATTCCAGGTGTTAGGGGAACTTTGCATAATGCTACCCGGGCAATCCTTTAAATTTTGCGGTTACACCTTTCTACATCCTTTTTGAAGCCAGATTATATGGAGGGTTTTCCTAGTCTTGTCCCCCTCAACTCAAAACCCCCCTAAAAATTAGGGAAAAACTGTCCCATTATCTGAATTAAAATGTTAGTGGGCAAAGAGGGTCATGAAATACTTTTAAGAGTGTCGGGCAGTGGAGCATTATACCAGGCATTGGGATCAAAGAATAAATTATAAGTTTTTTCTACTATTGTCATTATGTTTCTGTTCCAATTTTTGCTGGCAAAAGGAAAAGGTCAACAGTATTTTTTTGAATGGGTGCATTGCAAAGGGGATGCGGGAGGGAGATGTATCCTCAAACAGCTTTTCATCTTGGGATGTTTGGGCAACTTTGCACATAATTTCGCAAAATGACAATGCACTAGGGAAACCCTTAAAAACTTTTTAAAAATGGAAAGTGTGGAATACACCGGGGTGATGGAAGACGCAGAAATGTCAAAAACTCCACCCTTTTAGCGCGAAATTTTTACAGGGGAAGGGGTCTTAGCTTGAGGTGCCCTTTTACCTTCAAGGAACCCCATTAAGTTCCTACACCTGGGGAAATGTAATTTCTGGGTCAAAAATGTTTGGGGTTAGGGAGACAAGTCTAAGTGGCTTAAAACATGGGGCAGTGATGTGCGGCACCGGCTCGTACACAACCCTTTCAAACGATGACGCTTCCGTGAATCTCTTTCTAAGCGTCTAAGCCCTTTATTATGTAGTTAGCGGGCGGTGATCAGAAAAAACCTCGAAAGGGGGGCCCCCTAAAATAGCATTAAAGCCTAATTACTTAATACTGCAAAGGGCCTCGATCGGTTACAGGCTAACGACCTCCGGTCCTTTGGGTTTTTGACTAAAAAAATGCTACCGTTTTTATATAAATATTATAATATATATTTTATAATATTTTATATATATATAATATATATTTTATAAAACTATTAATCTATCTTTTTTCTATCTAAATATATATATATATAATATTATAAATTATATATATATTAATATATAAATATTTTATATATTAATATATATATATAAAATATATATATATTATAATATATAGTATATATTAATATATATATATATATTATATATTATAATAATATATAATATATATATGTATATAATAATTATATATATTATATATAATAAATATATAATACATATCTTCTTTTAACGGTAGGTTCAGTCTGAGCCGCCGTGGTCACAGCATGACACTTAATTTTATTTTTTTGTTTGATGCTCTTGGAGTGAGTACGGGTAGGGTCCCCCCGTTCCTTTCCCCGGAGGTGCGGGTTTTTCTTTTAGGGAATCATTCTCTTTTTACCCGGGGTTGGGGCCAGCACTTGATTGGGCTGGCGTTGGCCACCCCAGTGGCTAGGTAGGCAAAAGGTGAATTCTTTGCCCCAAAGGGAAAAACGCGGGGGTCGGTGATCGAACCCTCGAATTCAATTGCCGCGTGACAGTCTTGAGTCCGAGCTCTAACCATTTGGCCATCGCGGCCTTGACGATCATGGGTTTCCAATTTTTTTTTAGCAATTTTGAGCAGTGGTTTTTCCATTTTCCTTCCGCCCCGGGGTTTTTTATCGAGTCACCCTCTCTATTTACCCCGGCATGACTTGGGGGTGGCTTGGCCCCCAGTGGCTAGGCAGGCAATCGGGGTGAATTCCTTGCCTGGGAAACAACGCGCCGGCCGGGGACTCAACCCTCGAAACCGATTGCCGTTTGACGTCTTGAGCCGCGCCCTTTTAACCCTTTTGGCACCGCGGGCCCCTATAATACATATATATAATAATATATAATATATATATTTTAATATATATATAATTTTTATTAGTATAGAATTTTTTATATAATATATATATAATATATATATATATTATATATTATATATATAATATATATATAAGGCCCCGGTGGCCCAAAAGGGTTTGAGGTCGGGCTCAAGATGTCAGACGGCAATCTGAAATTCGGCGGGTTGAGTCACCGACCGCTGCGTTTTTCCCTTGGCAAGGAACTTCACCTTGATTGCCCCATCTAGCCACGGGTGGCCAAGCCAGCCCAATCAAAGGGTGGTCCCCCTCCCGGATAAATAGAGAGAATGTTACCTAAAAAAAAAAAGGGACCACCCGGGACTCCTGGAAAGGGAATGGGGACCCTACCACGTAAATCATTTCCAAAAGGGATCAACATGAAAACTATAAAATTAAGTATCATGCTGTGACCACGGCGGCTCAGACATGAACCTACCGTTAAAAGAAGAATATAAAATATATAATATATAATATTATAAATTTATTATATATATATATGTTTTTTGGGTTGGGGTGTGTGTGTTTTTTTTTGTTTTTTTTTTATTGGGTGTGTGTGTGGTGTGTGTGTGTGGTGTGTGTGTGTGTTTGTGTGTGTGTGTGTGTGTGTGTGTGTGTGGTGTGTGGGTTTCGGGGTGTGTGTGTGTTGTGTGTGTGTGTGTGTGTGTGTGGTTGTGGTTCGCGTGTGTGTGTGTGTTGTGTGGTGCTGTGTTCGCGTTTTTGATGATATAAAATATATATATAATTATAATTATTATAGGGATATAAAATAAAATAAATATTTTAATAAATTATATTATATATATATATAATATATATTTCTTAGCATGAACAAAAATTTTATTAGGGAAAGGAAACCACACGGCTGAGGAAACTTTATTGGCAATTTGCAAACGTTTTGGGGATGAATCTCCTTCATTGCTACAAGAAAATAGGGGAAAATTAAAATTCTAATAAATATACAAAATAAAACAAAAAAAACAAATCCAAAAACAAAAATACTTAAAAGGCCACAGTAAAAAGGGAGTGTGCAATAAAAAGGTAAACAAAAAAAAAAAAGAAGAAGAAAAAAGGGTAGTTGGGAGTTTTCATGGTAAACGGGTGGTTGCAGTGGAAGTTGTTTATTGGGTTTCATAGCTCGGATGGGAATGTTTCGCTATATCAGGTCAAATCCTCTTTCTGTTGATCAGGTTTAAATCCTCTTTCTAAAAGAAATTTGTTTTCCCGGGGGCTCATCTCAACCCCTAGTATTAAAAAAAATAGGTGGAAAAAAAAACTTAAAATTCCCGAAAATTGTAAAACTTACGGAACTTTCCTGATTTTTTTTACATTTAAGTGTATTTTCCCACATTTTCCAAAATACCATGGACATATCGTTCATGGTGCTTCGATCTTTGGTTGGGAAATAAGCAACAAAAGAAAAAGATTCCTAAAGCAAAAAAAATGGGGGATGACATTTTTTATTTTAAATTTCCCTTTTTTTCATTTCGATTCCAAAGCTTGTTATCTATCATTGGGAGAAAAATAAATAAGAAATTTTGTAAAATTGATCTCAACATAATAAGAAGCGCCCCCAAAATAGGAATTTACCAAACAAAAGGGGACAAAAATAAGGTTATTTTCAACTTTTCTGATATAAACAGATGAACCAAAAGAAAATTTTGGGTCATTTTTATTTTATATATAATAATATATTAAAATATATATAAATTTTAAAATTTTTATATAATAAAACGATCCAAATTTTTTTTTGGTTCTCTGATATTTTTTCAGAAAATTGAAAAAACCTTTTCTTGTCCCCCTTTTTGTTTAGGTCAATTTTTTTCCAGTTTTTCAGTTCTATTTTTGTCTGAGATCAAAATTACAATTTTTTTTTATATTTTGCCAATGATAGATAACAAGCATTTGGAATCGAAATGAGAAACAGGGATTAAATAGAAAAATGTCATCCTCCATTTCTTTTTGGGTGTTGGATCTTTTTCTTTTGTTTGCTTATTTCCCCAACCAAAAAATCGAACCATGAACGATATTCATGGTAGTTGGAATGGGGACAAAACACTCTAAATGTAATAAAAAGGGAAAAGTTCCGTAAGATTTACATATTCGAGGGAAACTTAAGTATTTTTCCACGTATTTCTTTAATAGTAATGGGTTAGAGATGAGTCCCCTGGGAAACGAATTCGTATTAGAAAGAGGATTTTACCTGATCATAGCAGAAAAGGGATTTGACCTGTATAGCAGAAAAAATTCCCCAAACCCACTATGAAACCAAAAAAAACAAACTTCCACTGCAAACCCCCCTGTTTTCCATGAAAAAATACCAACTACCCTTTTTTTCTCTTTTTTTTCTTTTTTGTTGTCCTGTTTTCTTGCTACACTGCCTTTTTTTGGGGCTGTGGGCCCTTAAGACTTTTTTTGTTTGTGATTTTGTTTTATTGTTATTATTTTGTTATTTATTAGAAATTTTTCCCCATTTTTTTTGTACACTGGAAGGAGATTTCATCTCCGAAACGTTTGCAAATTGCACAATAAATTTCCTCACCCTGTTTGGGTTTTCCCCTTCCCAATACGAATTTTTTTCTGCTAAAGAAATATATATATATAAAAATTTTATAACTATATATATATAATATATATTATATATATATTAAAAATTTTATATAAATTATATATATATATAATTTTTTTTTAAAATCTACATAAAAGCGAACACGACCACACACACACACACACACACACAACAACACCAAAACACACCCACACACACACACCACACACACACACACACACCACACAAAACAAACAACAAACAAAAAAAAAACACACACACCCCACAAATTATATATATAATTTTAATTATTATATATATTTAATATATAATAATTTATATTTTTTTTTAACGGTAGGTTCATGTCTAGCCGCCCTGGTCACAGAAAGATACAATTTTTAGTTTTTTAGTTTGATGCTCTTGGAGTGAGTAGTGTGGGCCCCAGTTCTTTCCCCGGAGAGGCCCCTGGTACCTTTTTTTTAGGTAATCATTCTCTCTATTTATCCGGGGGTTGGGACCAGCACTTTATTGGGTGGCTTGGCCACCCAGTGGTAGATAGGGAATCAAAGGTGAAGTTCCTTGCCCCAAGGGAACAACGCAGCGGGCGGTGACTCGAACCGCCGAATTCAGTTTCCGTCGTGCAGTCTTGAGTCCGACGCTCTAACCCTTCGGCCACCGCGGCCTTTTATATATATATTAAATATATATAATTTATATAAATATATCATATATATATTATATATATTATATATATTTTATAAATAATTATTTTCTATATATATAATATATATAATAATATATATAATATTATATTTATATATAGTTATATGGGCCGCGGGGGCCGAAGGGTTTGAGCGTCGGATCAAGACTGTCACAACGGCAATTGAGTTCGAGGGTTTGAGTCCCGGCCCGGGGCGTTGTTTCCCCTTGGCAAGGGAAATTCACCCCCATGCCCGCCTAACTGGGTGGCCAAGCCGCCCCCAAATCAGGCCGGGTAAATAAGTGGTACTCGATAAAAAAAAACCGGGCGGGAAGGCAATGGCAAACCACTGCTCTAAATTGCTAAGAAAAAAAAATGGAAAGCCCTGATCTCAAGGCCGCGAGGCCGAATGGTTAGAGCGCGACTCAAACTGTCACGACGGAATCTGAAATTTGAGGGTTGAGCACCGCCGCCGGTTGTTCCCTTGGGCAAGAACTTCACCTTGATTGCCCACCTAGCCACTGGGGGCCAAGCCCGCCCAAGTCAAGTGTGGTCCCAAGCCCGGAAAATAGAGAGAATTTACCTAAAAGGGAAAAAACCGGGACTCTCCCCGGGGAAAAGGGAAGGGGACCCTACCACGTACTCATCCAAGAGCTCACAACATAAAAAATACAATTAAGTGCAGTGTGCCAGGCGGCTCAGACAGAACCCACCGTTAAAAAAGAATGTTTTTATATATTTATTATATATATATTATTATATATATATATATATATATATATTTATATATATATATATATATATATAATTATATGTATATATATATATATATATATATATATATATAATATTATATATATATTATATATATATTATATATATATATATATATAGATAGAAAAATAGATAGATTAGATAGATTATATATATATATATATATATATATATATATATATATATATATATATATAGCGGTAGCATATTTTAGTCACAAACTCAAAGGACCGGAGGTCAGTTAGCCTGTAACCGATGCAGAGGCCCTTGCAGTAGTTAAGTGAATTAGGACATTTAATGCATATGTTTATGGGAGGCCTTTCGAGGTATTTTCTGATCACCGTCCGCTAACGTACATAATGAAGTGGCTTAGACGCTTAGCAAGAGATTCACGAGATAGCGTCATACGATTGCAAGGTTGTGTACGAGCCAGGTGCCGCACATCACATGCCCGACATGTTGTCTAGAGCCACTATAGACTTGTCTACCGTAGATCCCAAACAGTTTTGAGCCATGCAATTACGAGTTCCCATGTGTAGGAACTTAATCGGGTTCCTTGAAGGTCAAAGGGCACCTCAAGCTAAGATCCATGCTCCTGTAGACAAGTTCGCGCTCAAAGGTGGAGTGTTGTACATTATCTGCGATCTTCCATCATCCCGGTGTATTCCACACTTTCCAGTGTTTAAAAGACTTTAACTGGTTCCCTAGTGCATTGTCATTTTGCAGAAATTATGTGCAAAGTTGTCCAACATGCCAGAGATGTAAAGCTGTGTTGAGGATACATGCATCCCTCACCGCATCCCCATTTGCAATGCAGCCATTCAAGAAAATATCTGTTGACCTTGTTGACCTTTTGCCAGCACAAATTGGAGACAGAAACATAATGACAATAGTAGACAAACTTATCAGATTTATTCATTTGATCCCAATGCCTGGTATAGATGCTCACACTGTCACGGACACTCTTAAAAGTCATTTCATGAGCCTCTTTGGCCCACTAGACACTTTAATATCAGATAATGGACAGAATTTCCCTAATATTTTAGGGAGGTTTGTAGTCTGATGGGGACTAAGACTAGGTAAGCCACTCCATATAATCTGGCTTCTAAAAGGATGTAGAAAGGTGTAACCGCATAATTAAGGATTGTCCGGTAGCATTATGCAAAGATTCCCCTAACACCTGGAATAATTGCTTAGATTATGTGCATCTAGTCTTGAACACCGGCGTCTCATAGGTCCGTAAATAATCAGCTCCTCGTCTTCTTTCAGGCTGGGTGTACCTTTCCTATAAGCATGACTAACCCCCATACTCGCGATGGTGAGATCGGGAACTGCCAGATAGATTTAATCGCTGCTCGCGACGCCGCGGTGACGGGTACACAAAGGGTAAGGAAAGAGAATATGGAAGGAGTAGATCGGAGGACCAGGGCAATCCCATAATTGAGGGAAGGTACACTATTTGTTGCGTAGACACCACCAGGTCATAGTACAGGCCTGGCATCCGGATGGCTTGGTCCACTAAGAATAATTAAGAAAGTGAATTTGTATCTTATTTTAGTAAAGGATGTCACCAGTTAACGGAACACAGGGTACACCGTAATCAAATTTTACCCTTCAAAATAAAATGAGCTTAAATTGATAATGCCCAAAGGTATAGATCAGCCTAGCAGGATGAGGCTGACCCAGAATCAGTTTGACCCATTTAAATGTATTATTGCTTGGCCTTATAAGGTCACTTGAAGCTTTGCAGCCAGATCAGCTAATTAGTATTAAAATTTATTGGTTCATATGTGTTTTGGAAAAACTATTATGTGTATACACACTTGTATTTGTGCTTATTCTTTAAATGTTTGGTGCTTGCTTTGCATGGTGAAGATGTGGGAGTACTGAGAGTTGAAATGAATGCGAGGTAGAGCACGGGTGCATGACCTAATCCCTGTAATTTACCCTTGAAGATCTATGGGGTATGGCCAGTCTGCATGTAACGGCTTGACGCCCGTCTGCTCATTCCTGTCTTTATGCTTATATAGCTGCATGCCCATCCTACCTACTGACTTTCTGATGTCGTAGAAACACACGCTTGCTCCTGTTCTCGGATGCCATGGAAGTGTATGCCCGTGCCTACTTTTGATTAACAAAAGTATCCATTTGTTCTGCTGTGGTCCGAAGCGACCATCGCCCATCTTCGCCCCCCAGTTCTGCTTCCTTCCATTCCCGTGGTGCATATTGCAGCCACCAGAGCAGCCCCATCTTTGGCTGGGCCCCCCGCATACGTTAGGTGTGGGCCACAAGACTGGGGGTGCAGATTGATTGATTGATAATTTAAAATTGTCTGCCGCGTCAACATATAAGGTCATTAGCGGTGAACACCTTGTTAGATAGAAATATTAGAATATTTAAATTTAAAAAAATCTATCAATAAATATCTTACAAATAACAATAAATATTAAAAATCAAAGCATAATATTATGCTCTAAGTATATAAAGTTATTGCATAAATATAATGCATAATTAAATTTTACTGAAAATACTAGCCTCCCGAAGGAAACAAATAAGACGTCCTATGTCACAATCGTCCTCAATACATTTTCAGTGTATATGGGAGAGACAAGTACATACGTCTTTGGCCTGAAAATGCTACAAATCTTTCTACTACATGTGCGACCGTTATGGCTCTTGACATCCCTCACAAAGTGCTTGACTTTTAGCCATCATCGGTCTTGAATCAGTCTCGTGTGCCCGATTCTTAGTCTTGTTAATACAACTTCTACTTTTCGGTTGGGATGGATGCTGGTCACCCAACTGTCAAGATCATCTCTAATGTCTCGCAATTTTTCTCTAGAGGTATGCCTCCATTGTTCCCTCCATCTATCACGAAGACAACTTCTGAGCTGGGATTCAGGTCGGTGTGTGGGAGAGGAAAACGAGCATCACAAGGCTGAGTGGCAGCTGCCTTGGCCTTCTGATCAGCTCGCTCATTCCCACTGATACCAACATGTGCTGGCACCCAACATAGTTATCTTTTTACGTGTTGACATCAATGCAAGCCAATCTTGAACCTCCCTCACTACTGGATGTGATGAGTTTAAACTCTTGATTGCTTGCAAGGCACTACGAGAGTCACAATATATTACAACAGAATGGTTCGTAAGATCCTCTAGTATCTTAAACTGCTGCAAGGATGGCATGTAACTCTGCAGTGAAGATCGAGACTTCTGAGAAAGACTGCCAGATGCAGTCTTCCTTCTGCTCACTGCTGCAAAGCCCCACCATTTTCAGATTTCGAACTATCTGTATATATTGCATCTGATCCTTGGTACTTAGAAATGTGCTGAAGAAATCTCTCTCTGACTTCTGCTCAGATCTCTCCCCTTTACCAATCCGACCAAATCCAGCTCGACTAGCTTGTTATCCAAGGGGGAACTGGGGAATTCCAACAGCCAGAACCTTAGTGAGACTTAAATTAAGCTCTTCCACAAGATTCCTTATTCTCCTACCATAAGACGGCTATCCTCAAGGGGAGTTGAAAACCAATCTGGATTGTAGGAGATCCAGAAGCCTTTGTAGTCCGTGGAGTAAATCAGGTTCATGTAGTCCCGGTGTAATGAAAGAGGTGGTTCTCCACTCTCAGCATACAGGGACTCCACAGGTGAAGACCTGAAAGCCCAGTACAGATTCTGAGAACTTCATTATGAACTGAGTCCAACATCCGGATGAACAGTGGGAGTTGTAGATGGATAAGCTTCACATCCATAATCATGCTTACTACGAATAGCACTCGTAAAGCCGCAGAAGCGTTGTGCGGTCTGCACCCCAGATAAATGTGAAAGATCCGCAAAATACTAAGCGCTTTTGTAACCTTCACTTTTAACTGTTTGATGTGAGGTACCCATGTAAGTCTTGAGTCAAAAATTAGACCAATACTTCACCTCTTGGACACAATTGCAGTGGGTTTGCGCCTAAATAGAGGGAAGGATGGAACTTTCCTCGTTTGTGGAAATGTATAGCCATGGTCTTGCTTGGAGAAAATTTGAACCATATGTTGCCACTGTACAACCTGATTTATTGCAGTCTGCATGTATCCTTGCAACATCCTGTAAGCTTCCTCCTGAGCAGCAATGCTGCGCTCCGGCGAAGAAAAAGTCTGCTAAACGGATTTATTTTTCGCGCCACGAGTGGCGTCGGGCATATGCAACGTCCTGTTTGGCTGTTTTTAGGAACACAACTTGCATTCAGGTAAATATTTTGCTACTCATTATTACTGGCTGTTGCTGAGACCGTGATGCATTTTATAGAAAATGATAAATTCATGCAATAACAGTATTTAAATTTCAGCTCGCATGACAGAGGATCTCCACAAATGTACCCAGATTCGCATAGCAGCTGAAACTTCCTACGCAGAAAAAGGAGCCGTACGCACGTTCTGGAGATCTCCTCCGAGTAATTGTCCGGAGCTGAGGGAACACAAGTTCAGTTTGATAAATTGATGAAAGACGGATTGCCTAACGAGTGAAACACTTGCTAATCATTGCCAAATATTGATTTTAAGGAAAAATTCATTTAAACAGAGATCTTGATCTGATTAATATTTAAAGAAATGCAGAGGGTTCATCAGGGGGAATTATTTAATATCATAATCAAAACTTAAATAATTTTCAGATACCTTTAGAATGTTTGGGTTTCACAGATGGGCATCAATTTTTCGGTAGAAAATAGTGTCACAGCAGACTGAGGCAGAGATGCCAGGAATAACCATAATAATGTATATGTCATAGCATCATCTTGTTAAGTAAAATTACTCCATCCAGTGCTCAGTGGTATCTCTCCACAGCGCCGTTCTCGAAATTGGGGTTGAAACCCCAAACTTTTTTTTAAAATAATTTTTTGGGGGGTTGATTCTGGAAAAAAAAAACGGCACTAAAGGGAATTCTTTTTCAAAAAATTTATGAATCTACCCCCTTTTTTTCCGCAAAC
>NW_023658642.1:12500-23428 GCF_015228065.2 Penaeus monodon | reverse complement strand
CCCCAAACCTAAAAAAACCCCCCCGGGGAAGTTTTTCCCTTTTGGGGGTTCCAAGCCCCCGGGCCCAGAAGGCCGGCTTGCCCTCTCCCCCCGGGCTAGCTGGCCAGACCTGCATACCGGATACCCCATAACTAGACTGTCCGTGTTTTCCCATACTGCGTGTGTCAACCTTAGAAAAAAAAGAGTGAAGTAGTATACCAGTATCAATACCCCTGCAACCCCTTTATCTAAGGATATGCCTTTTCACACACATAACTTGTGTATGAATGTTATTATATATACATAATAAGTTTTTATATGATATATATATAATTTATATTTTTATATATATATATATAAAATTAATAATTTATATATCATCACACATATACGCATACCACACGCCACAACACACAACACGTTTTTTTTTTAAATTATATATATATAATAATATTAAAATATATTAATTGTATATGTGGGGGCCGCGGTTTGGCCCAATGGTTAGAGGTCGGACTCAAGACTGTCACGACGGCACAATTTCAAAATTCAAGTCCCCGGCCGGCCCGAAATTTGTTTCTTTGGGCAAGGAATTTCACCCGATTCCCCTACAGCCACGGGGTGGCCAAGCCAGCTCAAGCCCAGTCCCGGGGGTAAATAGAGATGGTGCTCGATTAAAAAAAAAAAGAAAAAAAAAAAAAAAAAAAAAAAAAAAAAAAAAACACCGGGGGGAAAGGGAAAGGGAAAAACCACCGCTCAAATTGCTAAGAAAAAATCAGGGAAAAGCCCATGATCGTAAGCCCCGGGGGGCCGAATGGTTAGAGCGTCGGATCAAGACGCCGACGGCTATCTAAATTCGGGGTTCGAGTCACCGCCGCCCGCGTTGTTCCCTTTGGGGCAAGGAATTCACCTTGTTTCCCTACCAGCCACTGGGTGGCCAAGCCGCCCAAGTCGTGCTGGTCCCAAGCCGGATAAATAGAGAGAATGATTACCTAAAAATACCACCGCACTCTCCCTGGAAAGGAAATGGGGGGCCCTAGCATCAAACATGAAAACACAATTAAGTACCGTTAAAAGAAGAAGATTGTTATGTATGTTGTGGTGTTTGTATGTTTTAATATATTAAAACATAATATTTTAATATTATATATATATATATTAAAAATATATATTAATTATATATTTAGTATGGCCTCCCCCAAAATCACAGATAAAAACACCCTTTGGGGGATCAATCCTCAAATTTTAATTGAAATTAATCTTTTCTAAATGCCCAGTCCAAAACATTCAACCCTTAACCCGAAATGGTACACACTACCAACACTTTTAATTTCGTGAATGAAATAAAAAACTAAAATGAAAATTTTAACTGTAATGGCAGCTTTGACGGTTTAATCCTTATTCACTAACGTTTTTTCTGTCAGAAACCACACAGATAATTTCCCCACACCATATCAGATGAGTCCTTTTTTTTACACTTTGGTCTGAACGAAAAAAGTTAATTCCTTTTTTAAAGTTGCCCAGGAGATTTGTTTTTATTTTGATAACAATTGTATACTCAAAAAAGACGGCGTGGGATGGGTTCACATCTTGGCCCAAGTTATGCCAAGCTTTTTATGCCCCTCAGGAATTAAAAGGTTTAAAATTTGTCAAGATAAATTTTAAACCCTATTTACGAAGGATTAAATGACCGTTTTTTTTGTTCAAACAGCAACAAATATTGAACAATTTCGTTTTTTTTGAAAGAACAACACCCCAAAATTTAGTTTACAAAACAGAAAAGGAAAAAAAAATTCCCTTTTTCTTGACACACTGGTATCCAAAGAAACGGGACGCCTTAATACTACGGTCTCAGAAAACTTTTTATGGGTGGGAATTAGCAATATAAGTTTCTCCCCCCGAAGTTAAAATTAACAGTACACCACTCTAATCAACAGCGTTTTAAAAAAATGCTCCACCTGGATCCAATTCGACAATGAAAATTAAATTTTAAATTAATTAAACATTTAAAAAAATGGATACCCTTTTTTTTTTTTCAAAACCCTTTGTTTTACTCTCGTAAAATTTTAGTCCCCCACAAAAAACCCACTACTCCAAAAAGAAACTATATAAAACTACCATAGCTCAGATATGTAAGTTTTCCCAAATTTGTAAAAAATTATGTGAAAAAAACTAAAACATTCGTTCCCTAAACAATTTCAACACGTTTGTTAACTTTATTAAACAACTCTCTTTAAAAAAGAGATGTACCACCTTCAGCTCTGCCTTATTGTATATTTTTTAAATTTTCTTAGATATAAAGCTAGGTAATTGGATCTCTACACAATGGTTCAAAGACCAAAAATACTTGAACATATGGGTAAATCTATAAAAAATAGCCACCCTTAGCAGACCTTCTTTCTCAAGTGTCCGCTAGTTTTCGCACCAAAATTGTTTGATTGATTATTTAAAGTTACCCGCGTAAAACAGTAAGGTTTTTAGAGGCGAACCCCTTGTTAATAGAAATATCAAAATATTTAAAATTTTAAAAAAATCTTCAAAAAATATTAACAAAAAAAAATAATATTTTAAAAATCAAGATAAATATTAGCTCTAGTGATAAAGTTATTGCAAAAATATTATCATAATTAAATTTTATTAAGATATTTCCCCCCCTAAACTAAAATGACCTTCTATGTCACAATCCTCCCCCAACACATTTTTCATGTATATGGGGGGCAAGCAATAGTCTTTGGTCTGAGAATGTTGCACATCTTTCCAATATATGTGCGACAGTAATGGCTCTTGGCATCCCTCAAAAAGTGTTTGCGTTTTGCCATCATCAATCCATGATCAGTCTTTGTGCCGTTTCTTTCTTGTTGATACAACTTCTATTTTTTCGGGGGGGATGGACTGGTTACCCAACGCCAAGGTCATCTCAAATTTTCTCGAGTTTTTTTCTAGACTATGGCCCCTTTTTTCCCCTCCCTCCTAGGCCTTTTTTCCCATCAGCTTGCAGATCAGGGGGTGGGGGAAAAAATTGGTCTGAAATTTTTCTTGGTGGGAAGCATCTTTGCCGGGTTTTAGGAACAAAGACAATAGCTTCTTCCAGTGGATGGCACGTCCCCCTCCCTTGATCCTATTGAATAGGTCAAACAGGAATTCGGGGAGCTCTTGGTAAGTGAGATATCTTTTGGTAGGAAATCGTCATTTCCCGGGGGCAGTTTAGGCAGACCCCAAAGCAGAGCCCCATCCCCTTTTGGCAAAAATGGCAAGTTTTTTGGGGGTTCTGCTGAACCCTACTAAAGCCGGGGGTTGTGGCCCCTTTTCACCCGGGAAAGAGGGAGAATCAGCAGTTTAAGAGCTCCAGGGGAGATCTCTTTCAGGGTTTTAGCTAGTCTTTTGCAACTTCTTTTTGTCTGTGATGTTTATGCCATTATCTTCAGAGCAGGATGTGACATGGATTGCTTTTTTCCCGCGATCTTACGCCCCTTGCCCATACCCATGCTGAGGGGGTCCAGATTTAAATCGAGGAGAATACGTCCCCATACGTCCGTCTAGCCTCCTTTAGACACTCCTGGCCTTGGTCGGGTTTTTGTAATTGATAAAGGACAATGCGGGGGCGTCTTTTTTCAACTCCCTTTAAACCAGCTTTCTTGCTCGGGCAGCTTGTTGGCATTCATTAGACCCCCAGGGTACTGGGGTCGACGGTAATCCCTGCTATTTTTGAAAGGATGCTTCGCTAAAGGTAAATTTCGTGGTTGAATGTTTTAACAGCATCTTGTGAAGGGGAAACATTCACAGTTGTCAAAAAAATTCCAGTCCGCATGTTCAAGTCGCCATCTCTCCCACTCCATTCACGGAATACCTTTTCACCCCCCCAAAATTATTAGAAAGTAGTCGTTTCCATGTAATCTTCCCCAGACCTGCAAGTGAATTTCAACTGTGAATCGGGTGAGCCTATTGAAGGCTATATTGGAGAAGCCCATTAAATTTGAAATGTGGGGGAGTGATTGTCAAAAAAACGCATCTACTTTTAGGAAAAAGGGACCCAAGGGCCCCTTTCCCGGGGAGTTGCACAAAGTGTCTCCCAGGGGTGATGCCGACCATTGAAACTCCCAAGAGTAAAAATGGTTTTTGGTGGAAAAACTGCTCAAGGGGATTTTCCAAACATTACTGTTCAGATTAGGGAGGAAGGTAATGGTTGAAACAGTTAAGGTGTGTCAAGCCTATTTCACAGCCTTTCACCTGCGGGTTTTGTCGCAGGGGGATGCCTGGAAGGGAATATCTGACGTACCATTACTGCTACTCCTCCTAGGCCTTTTGTCAAAGGTCCCATAATGGGTTTTGAATTTGGGAATCCTCTCAGGGAAAGGGTTACTTTTTTCCCTGGTCATAATCTCTTTTAGACATACAAAAAACTGGATTATATAAGCTATCAGTTTTGCAGTTCTTCCATTTTGCATGTTTCCCTGACTTCCAGTTGGGGTATCCATTTTTTAATTATTTCTTCATAAGGTGTTTGCGCCCCTGTGGTCAAGGTTTGCCCCCACCTTTAGGCTGTCCCTTTCCATGATCCGGGAGTACCTTTTTTAAGGGTTTTGTTTACCGGGGGAAAACTATTTCCCCACGATTTCCCGGGAAGGGTTTCAGGATTTTTTGCCTGTGTAAAGAACAGACCTGACCCTTTTTGTTCAGGGGCATTCTGCCCTAGCAGGGAGGCAGGGGAGTCTTTGCAATTTTCAGGTTTCCCTTTTCCCTGGAAAAAGGGCGTGCCTGACCCTTTACTTCAGGGGCATTCTCCCTACAGAAGGCCCCTGGGATGGGTGGCAGTGGAGCTGTCACCTTTTGAGGTTCGGAGCCTTAAATGATGGCTCCAAAGCCCTTTTATTTTTGGGAGGGGGGGGTTCCTCAAAAAACCCCTCACTCCTACCCGTTTCTGGGGAACAACTCACCAAGGCAGTGTAGGAATTGGGGGTTTGATTATATTCAAAATTATCCCCCGCTCAAAGTAAGGTCTTTTAGCGGCGAAACCTGTTAAATAGAAATATTAAAATTTTTTAAAATTTAAAAAAATCTACAATAAATTTTTACTAAAAAAATAAACAAAAAAAAAAATCAAAGAAAATTTTTATGTTTTAAGTATATAAAATATTGCAAAACATTATGCATAATCAAATTTTTTTGAAAAATTATTCCCTAAGGAAACAAATAAGCCCCTTATGTCCAATCCTCCCCCAATCTTTTTTTCTGTATAGGGGGGGAGAAAAGTGCTACGTCTTTGGCTGAGAAGTTGCACATTTTTCCACTAAGGTCATCGTTAATGGCTTTTGGGCATTTTCACAAAGTGTTTGACTTTTAGCCATCATCGGCCCAGGGAGTCATTTGTGTGCCGTTTCTAGTCTTGTTAATGAAATTTTCCACTTTTCGGTTGGGTGGAGCTAGTCACCCAACTCCCAAAAGGCCCTCTCTAATCTCTCGCAGTTTTTTTGGGGTATCCTCCATTGTTCCTTCCATTTATTCGAAGACAACCCCCTTATCGGGTTTCAGGTCGGTTGGGGAGAGGAAAACGAGCATCACAAGGCTGAGCACAGCTCCTTCCCCCTTCTGATGGGCTGCTCTTTCCCCACTGATACCAACATGCGTTTGGCACCCAACACAAGTTATCTTTTGGGGTTTTTGACATCAGTGCAAGCCAATTTTGAACCCCCCTTTTACTAGTGGATGTGTAAATTTTTAAGCCCTTGAGCTTGAAAAGCATACGAGAGTCAAAATATATCAAATGAATGGTTCGAAGACTCTATCTTTTTAAAAAACTGCTGCAAGGAGGCTGAAAATCGCAGTAAAGATCGGGGTGCTAGAGAAAGACTGCCAGAGCGTCTTCCTTCTGCCACTGCTGCAAAGCCCACACCATTTTCAGATTTCAAACCCATCTGTATATTTTTTGCCTCTGACCTGGTACTTAGAAATATGCTGAAAAAATTTTATCTTTGACTTCTGCTTTGATTTCCCCCCTTTCCCAATTCCGCCCAAAACCCAGTCGACTTGATTAGTCCAAGGGGGGGAAATTTGGGGGAATTCCCCAAACAGCCAGAACCTTTAGTGAGACTAAAATTAAGATCTTCCAAAGATTTTCATTCTCCCCCCATGGGATCGGTTTCCTAAAGGGGGGGCAAAAACCAAATTTTGGATGTGGGAGATCCCGGAATCCTTTTAGTCTCGTGTAGTAAATCAGGTTCATGTGCCCCGGTGTAAAAAAAGAGGGGGTTTTCTCCTTCAGCAACAGGGATTCCACAGTGAAGCCCTAAAAGCCCCAGTACAGATCTGAGAGTTTCATTATGAACTGAGCCAACATCCGGAGAACGGGGGGTTTGCAGAAGAATACACCTACAGCCATAATTAAGCTTTCGAATAAGCGCTCGGTAAAGCCGTAAAAGGGGGTTGTGCGGTCGCCCCCCAAGATAAATGGAAAAAAACCCGCAAAATACTAAGCGTTTTTGTACCCTTCACTTTTAACTGTTTGATGGAGGCACCAGTAAGTTTGAGTCAAAAATTTAGCCCCAAAGTATTCACCCTTGGACAAATTGCGTGGGTTTGCTCCTAAATAGGGGGAAAGGGGGGAAAATTTTCCTCTTTTTGGGGAAATTTTAAGCCATGGTCTTGCTTGAAAAAAATTGAACCCCACGATATTTGGGCCCATTTAAAACCTGTTTTATTGCAGCCTCATGTGCCCTTTGCACATCCGTAAGCTTCCTCCTGAGCAGTACAGTGAAAATCACCCAATACAGTTACAAGACAGAACTTGGAAAAAACTTTTACAATGTATTATGCAATGGCAAAAGGGTCACACTTAAGACACCCCCTTGGGGGGACCCTTTCCAGTGGTTTTTTCCAGGTTAGGAAAATGTTTCCCCCCCCGAACTCAAAATTTTTCCTGTTAGAAAGAAGCTTTGTATGAAGGAGGTAATGCTCCTTTTAAACCAATGTCTTTACATTCATGAGTATCCCCGCTTCCAAGTTGTATCTTTAACCCTTTTTAAAGGTAAAAGAAGCTGCCAAATGTACGTCGTGTTCGAAGGAATTTGTATACCCCCCTTTTCCTCCTCACAAGTGCATCTGTGGCGACTAATTTTTCTAAAGCCATTTTGATATGGGGTCAACAGTTTTTTTTTTTCTACACCATGTAACCTGAATTTTTCCATTTTCCCCATCAGCTTGCAGATGCAGCTGGTGAGAAAAATTTGGGTCTGAAATTTTCCCTGGTGCGGGGGATCTTTGCCGGGTTTTTAGGAACAGGAATGATTATAGCCTCTTTCCATGTGGATGGCACTGTGCCCTTCTATAGTTTCCTTTTGAATAGGTCCAACAGGAAATTTTCTGGGAGCTCTCCGGAAGGAGATATCTTTTGAATGGAATATCGTCACTTCCTGGGGCAGCTTAGGCAGAGCTGCAAAGCAGACCCATCTCCTTGCGAAAAAATGGCAAATTGTATGGAATTTCTGCTGCAGCCCTACTAAAGAACGACACTGGGTGTGTTCCTTTTAGCACGAAGAGTGGGGAATCGAGCAGGAAAGAGCCCCCAGAGGAGATCCTGCCATGGTTTAGCTAGCTCTTTTAGCAATTTTTTTTTTGTCTGATGTTTTATGCCATCTACTTCAGACAGGTTGTGATATGGATGTGCTCTTTCCAGAAATTTTACGCCCTTGTCCCCACACCCATGAAGGGGTCCCAGATTTAATCGGGGAACATACTGTCTCCAGACGTCCGTTACCCTTTTTTAGACGCGCCGGGCCTTGGCTCGGGTTTTTTTTTGTAACTGATAAAGGTACAAGTGGGGCGTTTTTTCAACTCCCTTAAGCAGTTTTCCTTGCTCTGACAGCTTGTTGGTTCATCAACCCCCTGGTACGGGGGTCGAGGGTACTGTCCGCTACTTTTGGGAATGGTGCTTCTGCTGCAAGATGAATTCGTGATGTGAAGTGATTTAAAGCATCTTTAAAAACACGGAAATCTTTACAGATCCTTTCAAAAGCAGTTGACTAAAAAAAATTCCCCGTCTGCATGTTCAAGTCGCCATCTCGCCTCCATTGCTGGAATACCATTCACCTCCCCCCAAAAGTATTGGAAAAATGGCGCTTCCCTGTAAGTCTTCCTACCTGCCAAATGAAGTTTAACTGGAATCAGGTGGCCATTTATAGGTCTATATTGGGGAAGGCCCAGTTTTTTAACTTTGGGAAAAGTGTTGGGGGGCCTTTAAAATGCTCTATCTTAAAAACAAGGTAGGCCCTTCCAGGGGGAAAACGCTCCCCAGAGTAGGCCCCATTGAAATCTCCCCCAAAGGTGAAATGGGGGGAAAAATGCCCAAGTTACATCTTCCAAATCATAATGTTGAGATTTTGTGGGGGAAGGGAATGGAGAAAAAGTGTAAGGTCGTGCAAGCCACTCTCACGCCTTTCCCTGCGTGTTTTTCAGGTGGTGGGCCCGGAAGGGAAAATTCTTGACGTACCATTAGCACCCCCCCTGAGGTCATTGTCAAAGGTCCCCTAATGGGTTTTAATTTGGAATCCTCTCGGGAAATCGGGTGATTTTTTCCCGGTCAAAATCTCTTTTAGACATACCAAACTGGGTTAAATGAAGCTATCAGATATTGCAGTTCTTCCCATTTTGATGAATTCCCCCGACAGTTCTTGGATTAGGGTATCCGTTTTTATATTATTTTTTCATAAGGTTTTTGGGAGCACCTGTGGTCAAGGTTTGCCTACACCTTTGGTGTCCCTTTTCCATGATCCTGGGGGTACCTTTAAGGTTGTTTTTCCTGTGGAGCTAGTTTTTCCCCAGGTTTCCCTTGGGACAGGGTTTAGGATTTCTTTGCCTGGGCAAAAAAGCGGACCTGAGCCTTGCTTCAGGGGGATTCTGTTGCAGCGGAGGCCCCCTGTGGATGTTTTTGGCAGCTGGGGGCTTTTGCACAGGCTAGGGTTCCTTTTTGTGGGCCAAAGGGCGGCCTGGCCTTTACTTCAGGGGGATTTGCCTAGCAGCAGAGGCCCGTGGATGTGGTGGCAGCTGGAGCGTCACCATTGAGGGCCCTGGAGCCTAAATGTTTTGTCCAAAACCTTACTTTGGGGGAGGAGTCTCCCAAAAAGACCCCCCCCCTCCCACTCCGTTTTTTGGTGGAACAACCACCAGAGAGTGTCGAATTTGGGCTGAGTTTGAGGAAGTGGCAGAGTGTGTGTTGTAAGAAGCATTTGGGGGGCAAGGGTTGGGGAAGGGGATGGGGTAGACGAAGAAAAGGGCTTTCCCGGCTGTGCAAATAGCCCGGGCACGTCGCTTTGCCTCTGGAAAAAACTAATTTTTCTCCTGCTCCTTATTACCAAACTTCCCTTTTTAATTTTTTACCTTTTACCACTGCTTTGAAGAAACTTCAGGGGCCCCTTTGCAGTGGGAACAGCATATTGGACCGGACAGTTTCATCTCCCATGACCTGTTGTACCCCACCCACACAACTCTTGTTTTTCTCATTTTTTTTAAAACGGCAAAGGGCCCCCTGCCCATAAAAACCCGGCAGTGGAAGCACCGCATAGGGTTGGGGACATAGGGTTACCTTGGGGGTACATCTAACTTAAACCGATTCGGGAAAGGGCTAATGTGTTAAAAGTTAGAAGAAGAGTGGTGTCGACTGTTCCAAACCATCAACTTTCTTCTTAAAACTTTTTACTGCCCCCTACATTAAAACCTTAGTTCCTCTATAGTTTCTCCCAGAATACCTCTCAGGTTCGGGAAAAAACAATTCCCTTACATGATTAAGGGTTTTTTGGGGGAAACATGAAACTTTTAGCCCCCGGAAGTGCATATCGCACGCGACGGGCATTCCCGTTGGGGACGAAATAACTAAGGTACCCTCTCGCTGTGCGAGGGTACGTTGCATACTTCAACATTTTTCGATGTATTTGAAAATATCAAGATCCCTGATATTTCACCATCAATGGTCTTCATATAGGTACTTTTATAGAAATGTTTTCATATTTACCAGGGAAGATTTCCTTAGGGATTTAGGAGGACTTTTCCCCTTCTTACCGGTTTGGGAGCCCCGGGAAAAAATTGATTCCCCTTCTTTCCCTTTGGAAACTGGAAAAGGGTTTCCCAAAAAGCAAAACGTGAGCTCCAAGGGGCTGGGCGGGGGGGTGCGAGGTCGTCAGGGAGAGAGCAGATCTTTTCAAATCGCAGCACTACAAAATTTGAATTCTTCTTTCCTCACCCCCCCAACCCACCATGGGTCCAAAGAGGGGAAGCAAAAAAAAAAAAAAAAAAAAAACAACTACAGTTTGGGGCCTTCACACCGAAAAAATTTTGAACCCCGCCTGCTTTTACCCCCGCCAATCGACCAGCCCAATGACTCGACCGGGCCTTGATCAAGCCGCCCCTCCAACCAAATAAAGGGCCAAAGAGGGCGTTGCTAGCTGCAGGGCGCAGGGCAGCCCCCTCAAACCTCCAGGACTCCCCCTCTCCTGGTAATACGGGATGCCACGCACGGCAAACACACGTGGGAGAGCTCTCCCCCGGGGCCAAAATGGAAGAACCAGGGGTGGGGCACCATCCCCTCTACAGGGGCCCTGGTCACCCGGAAGGGCCCCTCCGTCTCATCCCCCCCCGGCGACCCCCTCCAGTAGGGGAGCCCCCCGGTCCGGCTCACCAGATACTGGGACCTCAAGCCCCCCCCCCGCGGGAAGGGGGGCTTCCGTTTTGGGGGCAGCAATTTTGGGGTGAGGTTTAAAGAAGTAGCAGGGTGTGTTGTATGAAGCATTGGAGGGCAAAAGGGGTTTGGGGGGGAAGGGGGAGGGCTAACCGAAACAAAGGGCCCACCCGGCTGTGCAACAGCACAGGGCAGTCGCTTTCCTCGGGAAAATAATTTCTCCTTGTCCCTTTTTTACCAAACTTTCCTTTTTTTGGGGAGTGGAAGCACCGCATGGGTTTGGCACATT
>NW_023658642.1:0-2500 GCF_015228065.2 Penaeus monodon | reverse complement strand
GAGAGAGAGAGAGAGAGAGAGAGAGAGAGGAGAGAAGGAGAGAGAGAGAGAGAGAGAGAGAAAAGAGAGAGAGAGAGAAGTGGGAGAGGGCGACACACGTATGTGGAGATAGAAAGATAAACATATTGATAAATATAGATAAATGTATAGGTTGGTGCATAAATCTAAATCAAAATATATAAACAGTTAAATGCATGAAGTTGATAGAAAACAGATACTTTTAAAGAGAGATAAAATTATCTAACACAGCGAGAGAATATAAATCACAGGGATGGGAAACGGAGGTATAATTATTGTACACGAATTCGATTCGAGAGAAGGGCGGCGTATCAGCACAAGAGAGCAAGTGCTCGAGAGGGGAGGGCGGGGTCCGTGATGTCGGGCGGGGCCTGGGTGGGGCGTGGTCATTTGGATAAAGTGAAAGGAAAGGTTAGACAATGCTAGAGTCATTATGAAAAAGGAAGAAGGACTTGGGACAGCTGAAGTGTGAAGGAGATATTAGAGACGGAATGTGTATTTTTACTGTTTAAGTTGATACTATACGAAATTATGAACAAACGCCGATTATTGGAAGATGTGATATCAGATTTCGAAACCCTTTCCTGGAATTCATTTTCAGGCCTGAGGTGGTAAATGATGAGGACGGGAGGGGGGGAACATGGCACAATACCGACAGACGGAAGGAGAGGTCATTTCAGGTAAGGTCAAGGCGTCAGCAAAGGGACGTGTGACCGGCTCACGGATTCAGGAAAGGAGTTGTTCACGGAAATGCTGTCGATTATTTTTAATATTGTTATTGTTATAATTATTACTATCATCAACAAAGAAAAATGTGCAACAGTAGCAGCAACAAAAGAAAAGCAGTGAAAGTGGCAATAGTAGTAGTAATAAACAGTAACGGTAATAGGAGTAGTAGTATAAGTAGGAGCAGCTGTAGCCCTGTAAGAGAAGTAGCTGTAGTAGTAGAGGAGCAGCAGTTGTTGCAGTAGAAGGAAGTAGTAAAATAGGAATAGGAGCAGCTGCAGTGGCCCGTAGTAGCAGTAGAGGAGCAGCTGTAGCAGCAGTAGCTGTAGTAGTAGTAGGAAGAGCAGCAGCTGTAGCAGAAGTAGGAATAGAAGTAGGAGTAGGAGAGCTGTGCAGTAGTAGCTCTAGTAGGAGGAGGAGCAGCTGCCCGCGGCAAAATAGCAGTAGTAGGAGAAGCAGCAGCTGTAGCAAGTAGCAGTAGGAGTAGGAGCAGCTGCAGCGGCAGTAGCAGCAGTAGAAGTAGGAGCCCGCTGTAGCTGGGAGTGGCAGGATTTAGCAGCAGTTGTAGCAGTAATAGCATGAGCAGCAGCAGCAGTAGTAGTATAATAGGAGCAGCTGCAGCAGCAATACTAGTAGTAGGAATAGGAGAGCTGTAACAGCAGCAGCGGTAGTAGTAGGAGTAGGAGCAGCTCCAGTAGCAGTAGCTGTAGCAATAAAAGGGAGTATTTGTAGTTGTATTTTGTAGTAGGAGGAGTAGCGGAAGGCTTCCGGTTGCGATTTATATGGATTTCTTCTAACACTGGAGCATTGTTGTATGAACATTAGACCTCACAAGGAATCCCTTCATGAAAGTTATATTGATTTTCTGATCTCTTATGGTAACAAAATCTTTCATCACTAACATACCAAATCCAGGAGAAATAAATATTGTACAGATCTGAAAGCATGAAACATATGAAACCCGAACAATATTTTTTCCCCCAGCCAATACATGAGAATAGATATGATTATGGAGTAGTCGCTGCTCCCAAATGGGGGCATATCTGGGTAAATTACACGAATTTGTTCAAACTCAGGTTGCGAGTTGATTAAACAACACAAAAATAAACACACATTCCCATTACATAAGTGAATGCGATGCACTCTGTGACTTCAATATCGTGATGTGGAGTATTTTGATTTAAATCAATATTGAATTTTTAAGGAGCAATTAAGTGAAACTTATAATATGACAACGCTATGTACAGTCGCTAAAAAGTCTTTACCCCTTCTGACTTAAAATTTTGATACGACAAGAAACGGTTTGAAAAAGTGTTGTGAATTCGACCTGATATTGGCCTCTCTGACAGGGGCATTATTTTGGGGGAGGGGCAGTTGCCCCCCCCCCCAAAGGCCCACAATTTTTTACTATTGAACTAATTACACCTATATATATCCCGGGTTTCAGCTTAATATGCCCCTTGAATAACTTTTTTTATTCTAATTTTAAAAAATGGGTTTTGAAATGTATAATATACTGTTAATATTCCATGTTTTCCACCCCAGCCTGACGAATGCTGGCAAGTGTACGTGACATGGGTGCCACTAACGCCGCCGTTAACTGGCGTCCGCAATCACTCCTATGCTTTAATTGCTTGGGCAACGACGATATGATGATTGTGGGTATGATCTTGAGGGAAGTTTCTGCCCATGGTTTTCTCAAACTTTTCCTTTATATGTGAAGAACTTTTAGGCCTGGATGGGTCTATAGGTGTTA
>NW_023658641.1:17500-23434 GCF_015228065.2 Penaeus monodon | reverse complement strand
TAAATACAGCAATAAAAAAGGACATGAGCCAAAAGCAGCTTCATTCAGTGCCAAAATACGCTCATCAACCGGTGTCACCTCAAACTACCGAGGGCTGAAGTCGGTTGGAGATGGCTATGGCTACACCCTGGGGGTGGTGACCATCGCTGCGACCCGACCAGTAGTTGGTGTACCCACCCACACTGATCATCATGATGATGATGATGACATATATATATATATATATATATATATATATAATATATAATATATATATATATATATATATATATATGTATGTATGTATGTATGTATGTATGTAAATTTTACACACACACACAACGCACACGCACACACACACGCACACACACACGCACACACACACGCACACACATACACGCACACACACAGCACGCACACACACAAAACGCACACACACACACACACACATATATATATATATATTATATATATATATATATATATAATATATTATATATATATATATATATATATATATATATGTATATATATAAAGGATTGAAAAAATACTTTAATTTGTATGTAAAGTACATGTAGAACGTGAGTACATACTTAAGTGAAGAGATGCGTTTCCGCCGTCACCTTCACCTTATTTCGTTAATTACACCTCCCGTAGCCACAGGTGTCCTAATCAACAGCTGATGAAGGTTTAACGAACTTATCATCATCTTCGTCATCCTTATCAGTTATTTTTGTCTGGAGTATTCCAACCGTTTGCCAACAGTTTAAAATGATTTTTTTTTTTTTTATTCTTTTTGTTATTTTCATTTCAGTCATTATGAAAATAAGTCTGAACGTTGTCATCCAAATCGTTGTTTTTCATAGTTGTTGTAGAAAAAGAAGTAGTGGTAGTAGCAGTAGCAGTATTAGTAGTCGTGGTAATAATAGTAGTAGTAGGTTAATAATAATAATAGTAAAGATGATAACGATGATGATGATGATAATGATAATGATAATGATAATGTTAGTGATAGTGATAGTGATAATGATAATGATAAGAAAGGTACTACTATTATTGCTACTATACTACCAATAAAAGTATAATACTGCTACTAATCTTAATGATAATGGTAGTGATTATTTTCATTATCATTATGATTAATGATATTACTATTATTATCATTATTATTTTTTAAACATTATTATTATTATTATCATTATTATTATTATTATTATTATTATTATTATTATTATTATTATTATTATTATTATTATTATTATTATTATTATTATTATTATTATTTGTTGTTGTTGTTGTTTGTTGTTGTTGTTGTTGTTGTTGTTTTTGTTGTCATTATTATTATCATCATCGTTTTTGTTATTACTCTTACTGTTATTATCATTACCATCACATTATTATTTTTATTAACATTGTTATTGATATTACTGCCATAATCAATGTCATTATTAATCATATAATTTTTATTATTTCTGTCAGAAATCATTACTATTATCACAGCAATAATAGTAACAATAATGAAAAAAAATTCTTTTTGTTTTTATTATCATATCATTGCCATCATTATAATAATTGTTGATTCGGTTTTACGTCACGAACACCCTCGGCAGGGCTAGAGCGGTGCCTTCTTTCGAAGTATCTCGGTTCTGGCATGTGGCGCCCTTTCCCCCTGAATGAATGCCCTTTTTTTTAATCTCAGATCACTGGTATGGGATTCGAACACACACGCTTTGAGTAACGACCCTCCACTGCGGTCGCTATTATCAGTAAAATAGTAATGAGAATAATAATAATTATGAATATTATTTCATTATCATGATCATTAACATCAGTACTATTACTTTTATCTTTCGTTATGATCTTTCATTATCAATGTAAGGTTGGTATGATAATTAAAATTAGTTTTTTTTTCTGTATTGCTACTATCACTATTACTTGCATAATCATTATTAAAGCAATATTATAATCAACATTGTTTTTATATCTGTTATTAAAACTACCATTAATATAAAACAGTACTTTTTCTCATAATCATAATTATCATAGGAAAAAAGGAAAAGCCTTCTTTTGACCTTTAAACCAATAGGTCATTATAAAAAATTGTTTACGAAACGAAAATTTAAAATTTCATTTGAACAAAAGCTTTCGTAAACTGGGGTAAATAAGTGTATTTTATGTTGTATATATTGTTTTTTTTTTATCAAGGATTTTCAGTGAGTGTTTATCTTGTTCATTCTGCAATGTTGATTTTGCAACAACTTCCACTGAGTGCCAGAACAAAGGGACGAAGAAGCAGAATTATGAGTTTGGGGGAAGAGACATATCGGGGACAAAGATAATGAAAAGAAGAAATGGAGAGAGAGAGAGAGCGAGAGAGAGAGAGAGGGGAGAGAGAGAGAGAGAGGGGAGAGAGCGAGAGAGAGAGAGAGAGGGGAGAGAGGAGGAGAGACCCGAGAGAGAGAGAGAGAGAGAGAGGATATAGATAAAGAGATAGATAGCAAATATAGAGAGACACAGAATGAACGATACTAGAACAATTCAAAATGATACAATATATGATAAAAAATACAATCACTAAACAATTATCACATATCACACAAAAAAATCATAATTATATAACACTACAACATGAGAACACGATAAAGAAAATTCTAAATGTCAGCAGACAAAAAAAAACGAGAGGATCTTCAATGGACATTTGCCAAACAGATGCGAATCCAAAGGCGCTGAGTGATTCGGGGAAGAAAGGACGAAACGAGAAGAGGAAAGGAAAGGAGGGGATGATGAAGGGAGGAAAAAAGGAGAGAGAGCAAAAAGGCAGAAAAAAGTGAGGGGGGAAAGAGTGATGCAAGGAGTGATGCTCAGATAGAGGGGAGGGAAAGGAGAGAAGCAAACAGAAGAAATGGGGGAGATAGAGTGAGGAGTGATGATTAGGAAGAAGGGCGGAAAGAGAGAGAGGTAAAGAAGGAGAAAAGGGGGGGGGGAGAGTACGGAGTGTGGTTAGGAAAAAGGGGAAGGAAAGGAGGGAGAGATAAAGGAGAAAAGAGGAGAAATTGTAAGGAGTGATGATAAGGAAAAGGGAAGGAAAGATAAACGAGAAAGGGGGGAGAAGGGAGAGAAAGGAGAGATAGACAAAAACAAAAAAAAAAGAGGAAAAAGAGTAGGCAATGATATCAAAGAAGAAGAGATGGAAAGGGGGGGAAGATAAACATAGGAAAAGAGAGGAGAGAGAGATGAAGAAAGGCTTGTCATTATGAAAATGTCGTCGAGGGGAGGACGGCCAGGAAGACCAAAAGGAATCTAGAAAACTCCGGAGAAGGAAAAAGAAAGGGAGTTTTCAGTTTTCACCTCTGGAAATTGAAGTAATATGCGAGTTTGTCTTACCTTATGGATGTGTGGTTATGGTGGACTGATTCATCCATCTCCATGGTTTTCTTTTGGGGTTTGCAGATGTTTTCTGCCTGCTGTATTTATTTTCATCATCTTTACTGATATATCCTCATTATAATTACAGCTATCATTATCATTATTTCCGTAATTACTAAAACAATTGTCGTTATTATTATCATGATTATGGTTATTATTACCATTATCATTCTAAACATTTTCAATAGCATGAAGGCTATCGTTATATCATCATCATCATCGTCATCATCATCATTATTGTTACTATTATTATTATTATTATATTATTGTATTATTTTTATTATTTTTATTATTATTATTTTTATTATTATTATTATTTATTATTATTATTTTTCATTATTATTATTATTATTATTATTATTATTATTATTATTATTATTATTATTGCAGTTATTACTATTATCATCATGTATATTATTATTGTCAAAGATCACAAACGATTAGTCGTAACATCATTTCGACCTGAAATAATCAACATTATATAACAAGAAAAAATTTATTTGAATAATTTTAGATATACAATATAAAATTTTAACATCAAGAAAATATGATATCTTATGAAGTCATTGTGAAAAGAGCAGAAAATTCTGACCATATACATCACAAAATTTAAATAATATCGTTTATAGAGAAGACATTTTCCACAATAAAAAAAAATAGAAGCATAACCTCCGCCATGGGAAAAATTGATGATATTTAATACATTTAAACGTTTCCCAAAATGACAGAAATATGTCATACAAAAATAAGGTTCCAAAGTATATCTGCCAAAAGGGGAAAAATCAGCCGAATCTTCAGTAAATTTTGTACCCTAAATAATATCACAGTTGATAACTTCCTTAAATCACATAATATTGCATTTAGAATATATTATATATTTTATATATATATATTATATATATATATATATATATAAAATATATATATGTACATATATATATATATATATTATATAATATATATATATATATATATTTTATATATATATAATATATATATATATATAATATATTGAACATATTCTAAATGAAATATTATGTGATTAAGGAACTGTGATATTACGTAGGATACATACATACGTACAACCCATGCTACGGGAGTATACCCTGGTGTAGTGAGCGGGCCCGTGCGTGGCGACAGATAAGTACGCGCCAGACAGAGTCAACCCTGCTGGAGGGGCTTATCAGTGGCATCCCAGTCCAAATACTCCCTCTTCCACCAATATACAGCTAAGCCAGTAGGTGGGAGGTAACTCGGCTGTATACCTCTCAATCAAAAAACCATGACTGCACAAACAGAGCAACGGCCCATTCCCCGGTGGCGAAGGAGCCCCTGGTTACGGCGCCGATCAGGACTGTTCCAGAGCAGAGGGTGCTAAGAATTCCCGGACAACAACAGGCCGCCCCACGTTGAGGGAACCTTTGCACATATAATATAAAGGACATTGAGAACTGAATCGACTTACAAGCATAATTGAGGAACTTTTTTTCATCAAATGGGATATTGTAGGACTCTGTGAGGTTAGAAGATAGGCGAAAAAACAGAAGATACTAAATGATGGAAATGTGTTTTATTGGAGAGGTAAACCCCAGGGTAGCAAGCAGGAATTTAGGGGTGGGCTTCTTAGTTCACAAACTTTTAGAAAAAAATATCGTGGAATTCTATAGTATAAGCGAAAGAGTGGCTTCAGTAACAATAAAACTAAACAATAGGTACAACTTAAAGATTGTTCAAGTCTATGCTCCAACCCTGCAGCCACAATGATGAAGAAATAGAGAGCTTCTAAGAAGATGTTCATTTTAGCCCGCGAGAGAGTAAAAACCCATTTCACAATAATAATAGGAGTTTTTGATGCAAAAATAGGTAAAAAGACAGTAGGAGAAACCGCAAAAGGGAACCCACGGAATAGGTACTAGGAATGAGAGGGGACAAAGGCTAGTTGATTTGCGGAGGGTCGATCACTCAAAATCATAAATACATTCTTCGAAAAAGGACTGGAGCGGAAGTGGACATGGAAGTTGCTATATGACATCAAAACGAAAATGACTTCGTAATTTCAAATAGGCCTGATTTAGTAAAAAATGTGGAAGTTATTAATAAGTCAGTGATGGGAGCGATCATAGAATGGTCAGGGGCCCAAAATTTGAATTACACCTCAGAAGGGAAAGGTGTAAATCATAAGAAAACCACAGCCAAATTTAGCTAACTGAAGACCAGAGGGGACAGAATTAACCTAACATCCAAAAACAGATTTTCACTTCTCAGCGACGAAGATCTCAACATGACCAAATCAACAAACAGTTCAAGGGACATCATAAAGGAATCTGCACTAGAAGTAGGCGGTAAAAAACGTCAAGCAAAGCTCCAGCAAGTTCTCGGTAGAAACTAAAGAGCTTATGCAAAAATGTAGGGTCATGAAAATATCGTCAATCGGGGGACAAGATAGAATTAGCCGAACTAACAAAGGGACTATAAATAAAAAGGAAAGGGAAGATGTAGGGAAAATTTCAATACTCAAATAATAAATG
>NW_023658641.1:0-5000 GCF_015228065.2 Penaeus monodon | reverse complement strand
AGTTCCTTAATCACATAATATTTCATTTAGAATACTGTTCACTATATATATATATATATATATATATATATATATATATATATATATATATAATATATAATATATATATATATATATGTATATGTACTATATATATATATATATATATATATATATATATATATATATATATATATATATTATATATATTCTAAATGCAATATTATGTGATTTAAGGAAGTTATCAACTGTGATATTATTTAGGATACAAAGTTTACTGAAGATTCGGCTGATATTCTCTTTTGGCAGATATACTTTGGAACTTATTTTTGTATGACATATTTCTGTCATTTTGGGAAACGTTTAAATGTATTAAATATCATCAATTTCCTATGGCGGAGGTTATGCTTCTTATTTTTTTTTATGTGGAAAATGTCTTCTCTATAAAACGATATTATTTATTATGTGATGTATATGGTCAGAATTTTCTGCTCTTTTCACAATGACTTCATAAGATATCATATTTTCTTGATGTTAAATTTCATATTGTATATCTAAAATTATTCACAATAAGAGTTTTCTTTGTTATATAATGTTGATTATTTCAGGTCGAAATGATGTTACGACTAATGCGTTTGTGATCTTTGACAATAATAATAATAATGATGATAATAGTAATAACAATAATAATAATAATAATAATAATAATAATAATAATAATAATAATAATAATAATGATAATAATAATAATAATAATAATAATAATAATAATAATACAATAATGATAATAATAATAATAATAGTAACAATAATGATGATGATGACGATGATGATGATGATAATAACGATAGCCTTCATGCTATTGAAAATGTTTAGAATGATAATGGTAATAATAACCATAATCATGATAATAATAACGACAATTGTTTTAGTAATTACGGAAATAATGATAATGATAGCTGTAATTATAATGAGGATATATCAGTAATGATGATGAAGATAAATACAGCAGGCAGAAAAACATCTGCAACCCAAATGAAAACATGGAGATGGATGAATCAGTCCACCATAACCACACATCCATAAGGTAAGACAAACTCGCATATTACTTCAATTTCCAGAGGTGAAAACTGAAAACTCCCTTTCTTTTTCCTTCTCCGGAGTTTTCTAGATTCCTTTTTGGTCTTCCTGGCCGTCCTCCCCTCGACGACATTTCAGTAATGACAAGCCTTTCTTCATCTCTCTCTCCTCTCTTTTCCTATGTTTATCTTCCCCTCCTTTCCATCTCTTCTTCTTTGATATCATTGCCTACTCTTTTTCCTCTTTTTTTCTGTTTTTATCTCTCCCTCCTTTCCTTCCCTTCTTCCTAATCCACACTCCGTACTCTCCCCCCCCCCTTTTCCTTCTTTACCTCTCTCTCCTTTCCCGCCCTTCTTCCTAATCATCACTCCTCACTCTATCTCCCCCATTTCTTCTGTTTGCTTCTCTCCTTTCCCTCCCCTCTATCTGAGCATCACTCCTTGCATCACTCTTTCTCCCTCACTTCTTCTGCCTTTAGCTCTCTCTCCTTTTCCTCCCTTCATCATCCCCTCCTTTCCTTTCCTCTTCTCGTTTCGTCCTTTCTTCCCCGAATCACTCAGCGCCTTTGGATTCGCATCTGTTGGCACTGTCCATTGAAGATCCTCTCGTTTTTATTTGTCTGCTGACATTTAGACATTTTCTTTATCGTGTTCTCATGTGTAGTGTTATATAATTATGATTTTTTTGTGTGATATGTGATAATGTTTAGTGATGTGTATTTTTTATCATATATTGTATCATTTTGAATTGTTCTAGTATCGTTCATTCTGTGTCTCTCTATATAGCTATCTATCTCTTTATCTATATCCTCTCTCTCTCTCTCTCTTCTCTCGCTCTCTCTCTCTCTCTCTCTCTCTCTCTCTCTCTCTCTCTCTCTCTCTCTCTCTCTCTCCTCTCTCTCTCTTCTCTCTCTCTCTCTCCATTTCTTCTTTTATTATCTTTGTCTCGATATGTCTCTTCCCCCAAACTCATAATATCTGCTTCTTCGTCTTAGTTCTGGCACTCAGTGGAAGTTGTTGCAATATCAACATTGCAGAATGAACAAGATAAACACTCACTGAAAATCCTTGATAAAAGAAAACAATATATACAACATAAAATACACTTATTTACCCAGTTTACGAAAAGCTTTTGTTCAAATGAAATTTTAAATTTTCGTTTCGTAAACAATTTGTATAATGACCTATTGGTTTAGGTCAAACGAAGGCTTTTCCTTTTTTCCTATGATAATTATGATTATGAAAAAAGTACTGTTATATAATGGTAGTTTTAATAACAGATATAAAAGCAATGTTGATTATAATATTGCTTTAATAATGATTATGCAAGTAATAGTGATAGTAGCAATACAGAAAAAAATACTAATTTAATTATCATACCAACCTTACATGATAATGATGATCATAACGATGATAACAGTAATAGTACTGATGTTAATGATCATGATAATGATAATAATATTCATAATTATTATTATTCTCATTACTATTTTACTGATAATAGCGACCGCAGTGGAGGGTCGGTTACTCAACGCGTGTGTGTTCGAATCCCATACCAGTGATCTGAGATTAAAAGAAAGGGCATTCATTCAGGGGAATGGGCGCCACATGCCAGAACCGAGATACTTCGAAAGAAGGCACCGCTCTAGCCCTGCCGAGGGTGTTCGTGACGTAAAACCGAATCAACAATTATTATAATGATGGCAATGATAATGATAATAAAAAACAAAAAGAATTTTTATCATTATTGTTACTATTATTGCTGTGATAATAGTAATGATGCTGACAGAAATAATAAAAATTATATGATTAATAATGACATTGATTATGGCAGTAATATCAATAACAATGTTAATAATAATAATAATGGTGATGGTAATGATAATAACAGTAAGAGTAATAACAAAAAAAGATGATGATAATAATAATGAACAACAAAAACAAACAACAAAAAAACAACAAACAACAACAACACAAACAACAAAAATAATAATAATAATAATAAATAAATAATATAATAATAATAATAATAATAATAATAATAATAATAATAAATAATAATAATGATAATAATAATAATAATGTTTAAAAATAATAATGATAATAATAGTAATATCATTAATCATAATGATAATGAAAATAATCACTACCATTATCATTAAGATTAGTAGCAGTATTATACTTTATTGGTAGTATAGTAGCAATAATAGTAGTACCTTCTTATCATTATCATTATTATCATTATTATTATCGTTATTACGATTATTATTATCTTATTATTATCATCTTTATCATTATCATTATCCCTATCCCCATCACTATCACTATCACTACACTATCACTATCACTATCACTATCACTATCACTAACATTATCATTATCATTATCATTATCATACATTATCATTATCATTATCATCATCATCATCGTTATCATCTTTACTATTATTATTATTAACCTACTATACTATTATTACCACGACTACTAATACTGCTACTGCTACTACCACTACTTCTTTTTCTACAACAACTATGAAAAACAACGATTTGGATGACAACAGTTCAGACTTATTTTCATAATGACTGAAATGAAAATAAAAAAAAGAATAAAAAAAAAAAAAAAATCATTTTAAACTGTTGGCAACGGTTGGAATACTCCAGACAAAAATAACTGATAAGGATGACGAAGATGATGATAAGTTCGTTAAACCTTCATCAGCTGTTGATTAGGACACCTGTGGCTACGGGAGGTGTAATTAACGAAAAAGGTGAAGGTGACGGCGGAAACGCATCTCTTCACTTAAGTATGTACTCACGTTCTACATGTACTTTTCATACAAATTAAAGTATTTTTTCAATCCTTTATATATATACATATATATATATATATATATATATATATATATATATATATATATATATATATATATATATGTGTGTGTGTGTGTGTGTGCGTTTGTGTGTGTGCGTTGTGTGTGTGTGCGTGTCTGTGTGTGCGTGTGTGTGTGCGTGTGCGTGTGCGTGTGCGTGTGCGTGTGCGTGTGCGTGTGCGTGTGCGTGTGCGTGTGTGTGTGTGTAAAATTTACATACATACATACATACATACATACATATATATATATATATATATATATATATTATATATATATATATATATATATATATATATATATATATAATATATATATATGTCATCATCATCATCATGATGATCAGTGTGGGGTGGGTACACCAACTACTGGTCGGGTCGCAGCGATGGTCACCACCCCCAGGGTGTAGCCATAGCCATCTCCAACCGACTTCAGCCCTCGGTAGTTGAGGTGATACGGTTGATGAGCGTATTATGGCACTGAAACTGAAGCATGCTTTTGGCTTCATGTCTCTTATTGCTGTATACACTTCTACCGATGTATGTAAAATTAATGTGAAAGAGGCGTCTTACGCCAAGCTCGCATCTGTGGCAGATAATTGCCCCCGGTGAGATATTTGCATTGTTCTGGGTGACTTCAATGCGGTATTACGGCTGTGAATGAGCTGGCTATGAGACGTCTGTCGGCCCCATGGCTCGGGAGCTGATCCCAGCAGTTTAGAATAGCCTCCTTCTCCGGGACTTTGCTAGGTCCCAGAAAATGAGGATCTCTGGCTCCTGGTACCAGCGCTCCAACCCGCATCGCTGGACGTGGTACAGCGATATGGGTACAGTGGTCAAGGAGATCGACCACATTCTTGTTAGCACGTGATGGAGGATCCTCCAGAAGTGCAGGGTTTACCAGAGTGCCGAGTTCAATTACTTGCATAATTCGGGATCGCCAACTCAGGCTATATGGCCCTAGCTTGTTTCTCTGTGGACGACTCTGCCCATCAGGTTGTCTCTCTGCGAGACACCCTGGGTGAGGAGGCCTGTGGGACGACCGAAGAGATCATGGCTTTGGGGAGCTCGAGA
>NW_023658640.1:12500-23440 GCF_015228065.2 Penaeus monodon | reverse complement strand
ATATATAGATATATAAAATATAATTTTAAGATAAAAAATATAAAAATATTAATAGGTATATATATATAAAATATTTAATAATAAAATAAATAGAAAATAGAAAAAATTATATAGAGAAGAAAAATTATTAGAAGATAATAAGATAAAATGGGGAATTTTATTTTAGATATATATATAAATAAATAAATATTTATATATATATAGATAAAATTTTAAAAAAATATTTAAAATAGATAAGTAAATATATTTGATATATATATATATAATATTATATATATATATATATTATATTATATATTTAATGTATGTATTTTAAATTATAAATAAATATATATATATAAATATTTAATATATATTATATATATAATAATAATATATATATGCATAATATAATAAATAATATATATTTATATTATATAATTATATAATATAATATATATATGTTAAAACACACACACCACACCAACACACACAAAAACCCACACACACACACAACCACACACACCAAAACACACACACACCACACACACACACACACACTCCCCCCCCCCCAACGCAATTAAAATATATAATATTTTATATATATAATATATATATATATAATATATAATAATATATATAATATTATATATATCAGATTGATTTGACGACTGTGACCTCCACTTGTCCCCGCATAATTGTTGTAGCGACTTGATATTCGACACACCTTTACAGGTTTACATTTTTTCTCGTCCAAGTAGCATTCCATAATTTTTTTTTCTGTTTGTTCAATCTTCGTGGATATTTCGCCTCTTCCAGTTCGGTAGATGTCCAGCTAATCTACATGACCCACAATGGCATTGAAGTCCGATGATGGACGTCAGCTCGATGTCCGCTGATCCTAGTGTTTAACCAGTGCATTTCACAAAGTATCCCAAATCGCATTTGCTGCAGGGTATGCGATATACAGCACTGTCAGGGTTTTTTTCAGGTTGTTTTTATATCGTATTATGTTATGTATCTTTTCACCGGGATGTGCTGGCGATTTTCACTGCACTGCCAAAGAATCGCTGGTCGCCTGGGAAATTTTACACGGCGAAAAACTGGAAGTGTGTGCAGGGTGGATCTTGTAAGTATGTTCCCGCCTTTTTTTTGAGGCTTAGCGGGAAAGGGGCCTCTGGGATAATTTTTTTGTATGAAAAAAATTAAATTACATCGGCAACCTCAGCCTCAAGAAATTCGGGGTGCAGATCCTTAAGAAGCCGTTTTACAACCCAAAATTTGTTTATTACTGTGGGGGATAGTAGTGGATAAAATGGGCCTTTATTCTACAAATAATGGAACTGATAATTATAATGGGAATAATGATACTGATGATGATAATAATGATAATGACTGAACAACAGCAACAATAATAATAGTAATGATAATAATAATAATCATGATAATGATATTAAACAGTAACAGTAATAACAATAACAATGATAATTAATGATAATAATAATAAGATACTACTACTATTTACTACTACTACTACTACTAATATTAATAATAATAAATAATAATAATAATAATAATAATAATATAATAATAATAATAACAACAACAACAACAGATATCGATTATTATAAAAATATCAATAATGATGATAATACCATAATGTTTAATAAAAGTTTCGTAAATTGTCTTTATTATCATGATCATCGTCTTATATCTTTATCATTGTGATCATTATTACATTTTCATTATTACCACCTTTGTTATAGTCAATGTTAAAAAGTTTATCCTAATCATTACGATATGTATGGCTGTAGTTGAAATGTTACATACTTTAAAATATTGCACTAGATAAGTAATGAGTATTTTAACATTTCATAATACATTTTCTAAACCCCAGAAATTCAATGAAAGAAAAAAAATATATATGATATATAAATACCTGATATGCAAATCATATATGATTTTCTAAACACACTCACACCCACCCACCCACCCACCCACCCACCCACACACACACACACACACACACACACACAAAACACACCCACACACGCACACACCACACACACACACACACACATATATATATAAATATATATATAATATATTAAATATATAAATATAATATAATTATATGCATATATATAAATAATATCTTTTATATAGCAATTTATACATTTATGTAATATATACATACAATATACAACAATAAATATAAATATGTATATGTATAATATACATAAAATATAATATAATATATACTATATATATATATAATATATATATGTATTAATATATATATATATATATAATATATATATATATAATTTTTATATATAATAAAATATTTTTATATATGTATAAAATATAGACTGCCGCGATGGTCCAGTCGTTGAAGCACTGGACTCCGACCCTCGTGGTCCCGAGTTCAATTCCCCGCTGCGGTAGTCATAAAAAATGCCTGCGTTCTTACTGCTCGCTCGAGCCCGAGAAAACGCCATATCGCCTTGAGAAATCAAACGCAGGTGTCGTAGGGGATGTCGCGCCGTGAAGACAAAGGAAGGGCATCCAATCAGGCAAAGGTGGCACTGCCATGTAACATCTCAGTAATAAATTTCTAAGAGGTTTTATGTCCTGCAATGGAATGAATGGCTGTTGAAAAAAAGTATTAATATATATGCATATATATATATATATATAATATATATATTTTATATATATATATATAATATATTATATATTTTATATATATATAATATATATATGGTATATATAGCAGAGCAGTCATAAACAGAAGGCATTAAAAGACTCATCGGAAAAAAGACGAAAAAAAGGGCTCGCAAGAGAAAAAGTTTAGAGGAAGCCAAAAGCGACGGAACCCCGGGACGTCTTCTGAGACACTGTCGTTAATGAGACGAGCGGAGAGAATCCTTCTGAGGACCCACGTGAAATTGGATGTTCGAGACGGGAGGTGAAAGCTTTCGGGATATAACAATAAATTTGGTAAAGAAGGGAAATAGCAAGAGGAGGAGGAGAGGGGAAAGGGGGGAAAGAGGGGAAAAGTGGTAGTCTGCCAGGTGTGATGTTGCGTGTGTTTTGAGTGTACGTGGGAAAACAGCGTTGAATGGCAGGCTTCAAGTTAATTTCAGTGTTTCGATATGATTACGTTCTGTGTATAAGATAAATGAATAGATAAAGATTTATATATATCTATGGCTATTTATCTCTCTCTCTCTCTCTCCTCTTCTCCTCTCTCTTTTCTTCTCTCTCTCTCTCTCTTCTTCTCTCTCTCCTCTCTCTATATATAATATATATATATATATATATATATATATGTATGATATATATTTCATATAATACAATATATATACTATATATATATATATATATAATATATATATACATATATAATATACATATTTTATATATATATTATATATATATATATATATATATATATATATTATATATATTATGTATATGTATATGTATAAAAAAATATATATATATATGCATATAATAATTAATATATAAAATATATATATATATTTTATATATATATAATATATATATATATACATATATGATAATATATATATATATATATATATATATATATAGAATATATTATATATATATATATATATATTATATATATATATATATATGTGTGTGTGTGTGTGTGTGGTGTGTGGGTGGCGTGTGTGGTATAAACACACACACTTATATGCATAAGGGATATATATATATATATATAATATTTTATATAATATATATATATATATATATATATATATATAAAATATATATAAATTGTGTGGTGTGTTTTTGTGGTGCGTGTGTGCGAGAGAATGAGAGGGAAAAATGTAGAGCAGGTAGACAGTTAAATATAAAGACAGACAGAGGGAGGGGCAAATTGACAGACACAGGCGGGGCCGACCAACAGACAAACAGACAGACAGAACGGATGGACAGATAGCAGACAGACACAGAGCACTAAAACGAGGAGAAGGAAGTTCAAAGAAAAATGGAACTGCTATATTGAGAGGAAAACGAAAGATGGAGAGAAAAGAAAGAAGGAAAATAATGTGCATCGGGATTAAAGAAAACGAAGCGAGTGAAATGAACAGAGAAGCAGAAATTCGAAGAAAGATTTTGTGTTCCATCGAAAGGAGAGGAAGAGAGGAGATGGCGAAAGATAGGAGATGGAGAGACAAGGAAAAGGGGCTGGGAAGTTCGCGAAGAAAAAAAAAAGGGTAATTTTTTAGAAAAAGTGCTCTCCTTTTAGTTTTTTCTGTTTATCGCGTTATTTCCCCTTTTTTTTCCCCCTCTTTGGAGACATTTTAATTTGCCTTCACTTCTTACGTTTGGTCTTGCTTCTTTTCTTCGCTTTCTCTTATTTATTCCCTTCCCCCTCTCCCTTTTTTCCTCCCCTTTTTTCTTTATACCCCGTCCCCTCCCCAAACCCTTTTTGTCCTTCAAAACCTCCCCCCTGTTTCCCCGTTTCTCATCCATCTTTTCTCAATCTCCCCCCGTTTCCCTTCTTTTTGCTCCCCTCTTTGCCCCCCGTCCTCCCTTTTTCCCCCCCTCCTATCCCTTTTCCCTCCCTCTATCCCCCCCTTTTCCCCCCCTCCGTCCCTTCTTTCCCCCCCTCCTATTCCTCTTCCCTTTCTCCCACCCCTTTCCTTTTTCCTCTCCCTTTCCCTTTTCCCTTTCTTCCCTTCCCTCCCCCTTCCCCCTTTTCCCTCTCCCCATCCCTCCTTCCCCCACCCCTCCCTATCCCCCCCTCTTTCCCGGTTTTGTGGGCTAAAAATACACATTTAAGGATGATGGGAAAAGGTTTGTAGTAAACCCTTAAAGTATTTATTTGGCTCCAGGGTTTCTTAGTAAATGGGAAAGGTGCGAGGGTCGCTTTTTCAGTTGCATTTTTCATGTTTTTCATTATCACGGGCGTTATTGTTGTTCTTTTGTGTTTGTTAATGATGCTGTTATCATTTACTATTACTTTCGTTATTGTTGTGGTTTTGTTATTATTTTCGTTAATTTTATTATCATTATTATTATTATTATTATTATTATTATTATTATTATTATTATTATTATCATTATCATTATCATTATTATTATTATTATCATTATTATTATTATTATCATCATTATTACTAATATGAGGTTGAAAATAATAGGACTACTAGTTCTTTTACTACTACTACAACTGCTATTACTACAATAACTACTACAGGTACTACTATTACTACTTCTACTACTACTGATACTACCATCATTACTATTGTCATTAATATTATAAATATTGCGTCATTATGGTTATTATTATCTCTATCAATATCATTATCACTATTATATTTTTTATTATAATCATAATAGTAATAATTATTATTACTACTATTATTATTATCATTATTAATATTACTACTATTGTCATTATTATGATAATGAGGATGGTAATGAGGATAATGATCATCATTACCGTTGTTTTACTGTTATTATCTTGCTGTTATTATTGTTATTATTGTCAGTACTACTACTACTACTAATATTATCCTTATTGTTATAATAATAATGATAATAATAATAATAATAATAATAATAATAATAATAATAATAATAATAATAATAATAATAATGCTGATGATGATGATGATGATAATGATAATAATAATAATAATAATAATAATAATAATAATAATAATAATAGTAATAAATCATAATAATAATAATAGCAATAATAATAATAATAATAATAATAATAATAATAATAATAATAATAATAATAATAAGAGAATAAAATTATTATTAGCATTATTGTTTATTATTATTATTATTATTATTATTATTATTATTATTATTATTATTATCATCATCACCATCATCATCATCATCATCATCATCATTATTGTCATAATAATCATATATTAGTAGTATTATCATTATCATTTTTACTATCATTCTTATTATTGTTATTGTAATTGCTATAATCATTACCATTATTATGTTGCTACAATTATCATTCTTATAATTACTATAATATAATGATTATTTTTATCATCTCATTATTTTTGTTTTGTTACTATTATCATTTTGTTATCATTACATTATAATTACAATGTCCCATTATTATTATCATCATCATCATCATATTTATTATCATTACTATTATTATAATAATCATTACCATTTAAGCATTATTATTAGCCTGACTGTTACTACTGTTATCATTAGTAGTATCACATATTTCTGCTCGTTTGCAAGTTACACTTCCATTTTACTGAATCATGTATTTGATTGCGGAGTTAAATCTTTCATTTTGATGTAACATGACAGCTATGTCTAGTATCATATTCACTTAATGCTGGTGTAAAATCGGGTGAAAAATGAAAGCAACGGTATAAGGATCACCCACATTATTATTATTGTTATTATTATTGTTATTATATTATATTATTATTATTATCATTATTATTATTATTATTATTATTATTATTATTATTATTATTATTATCATTATTATTGTTATTATTATTATTATTATTATTATTATTATTATTATTATTATTATTATTATTATTATTATTATTATTATTATTATTATTATCATCATCATCATCATCATTATTTTTATTTTTTTGTTTGTTTGTTTTGTTTTGTTTTGTTGTTATTGTTGTTATTATTATCATTACTATTTTTATCATTATAATCATCATCGTCATCAATACCATTCTACTTTTTCGAGGCAAGTTCAGTGAAGAAGTTAGAAAGTCAGTTTATGTTCATTTATTATTCACAGGTCTATCTGAGGAGGTAGGAGGGGAAGGGGGGAGGAAAGGGAAGGAAAAAGAGGGAGAGGGAGGAAGGGAAGGAGAAAGACGATAGAGGGAGAAAGGGAAGGTGAAAGAGGGGAGAGTCAGCTTGTTGTTGTTCCGTGGAACTTCACGGGTCCTGCTGGTTATTATTATCGATTTCATCATTGCTATTATTATTATTATTATCGTATCAGTATCATCATTATCATTATTGTTGTTATTATCATTGTCATATTATTATTATCCGGTGGGTGGGTGCTTCACGTGCATGGTGATGTGAAGCGATGGTGTGGTAGCCTAGATAGTGTTAAGTGCTTGCATGCCTTCTCGCTTGCAGCTTCCACCCCTGGCTAGCCCAGTGCGAAAAAGGGAGCAGCTTCCGCATAAGTCTCCCCTGCCAGGTCACAGCCTCTCCATCATTAAGACTTCTGCAGTGCCTCCTCGTGGCCACCCATGGGTAACTGGGTACCTTGCGGTCCCAGGCTAAATCTGTGGGGGATCTCGGAGCAGCAGGAGGCCCCAGAGGTACGGAGTTATGGCCCACCGGCGTGTGGACACGCTCTGGCTTCGTACCAACTCCTGCCCCCTAGCCACCCTGGGGTAATGGGGCGGCTCGGGGGAGGTGGGCCTTGCCAGTCCTCCTCCCCCCAGAATGACCCTCTGGCAACGTCACGGAAAAATGGAAATGCTGGGGGGAGGGGTGTTGTCCCTCCCACCCAGCAAGTAAGGCGGGCTGTGGGTCCCGCTGGGAGGGCAAATGTCGGGGTGCAGGATTGGAGCGAGAGTTACTCGTCCCGCCTGCGCCCCGGCAGGCGCCAACCCACCATGAAGCTTGTGGGGGAAAGCCCTCGGGAACCCCACAGGTGGATAGGCGGTCCCACAGCCTGCCGACCCCCTTTATCTGGGGCTGTGTTGGTGAGGGCGGCAGAGGTGGCGTGCACCCGAAGTGACCACCCGAGGCTTAACCTCAGGCGTGCTTTCCGGGTAGGCGCTTGGAACATCCGGTCCTTGCGGCAGGATGAGCGGTTACCTCTGCTATCGCGGGAATTGAAGCGACTGGGAGTTGAGGTGGCTGCCCTCTCAGAGGTGAGAAGACCTGGTAGCGGCACGATCAGTGTGGGTGGTTACACCTACTACTGGTCGGGCCGCAGCGATGGTCACCACCTCCAGGGTGTAGCCATAGCCATCTCCAGTCGACTTCAGCCTGCGGTAGTCGAGGTGACACTGGTTGATGAGCGTATCATGGCATTGAGACTGAAGCATGCTTTTGGCTTCATGTCTCTTATTGCTGTATACGCTCCTACCGATGTACATAAAACCGATGTGAAAGAGGCGTTCTACGCCAAACTCGCATCTGTGGCAGACGATTGCCCCCGGCGAGACATTCGCATGGGGCGACTTCAATGCGGTATCCGGCTGTGACCGAGCTGGCTACGAGATGTCTGTCGGCCCCATGGCTCGGGAGCTGATCCCAGCAGCGAGAATAGCCTCCTTCTCCGGACTTTGTAGGTCCCAGAAAATGAGGATCTCTGGCTCCTGGTACCAGCGCTCCAACTCGCATCGCTGGACTTGGTACAGCGATACGGGTACAGTGGCCAAGGAGATCGACCACATTCTTGTCAGCACGCGATGGAGGATCCTCCAGAACTGCAGGGTTTACCGGAGTGCTGAGTTCTGTGGCACCGACCATAGGCTGCTTGTGGCTACCCTGCAGGTCCACTTCAAAACTCCCCGTCCCTCCAGTGGCCACCCTAAGGTGTTTCACTTGGACAGACTAAGGGAGGAGGAGTGTGCCCGTGGGTTCGCCACGGCAATCTCTGACCGATTCGCAGAAACCAGCAACCTGACGGATCCAGTTGCTCTGTGGGAGTCCTTCAAGCGCGTAACACTCGAAGCAGCTCAGGAGTCCATTGGCATACGCCCAAGGACAAGGCAGAATACCATCTCCCTGGAGACATTAGAGGCCACTGAAGCGTGTCGCAAGGCTCGGCTGAATGGGAATCAAGTCTTGCGTCATTCCATGGTGCGTAGGGCTCGGACACTGCTGAGAAGGGACAAGGAACAGTTCATCAGGAATCTTGCTGAGGAGGTCGAAGGCCATTTCTTGGTAAATGACCTTCGCCCTGCCTACCAAGCCCTGAGAAAACTGAACCCTAAGCCCTCCTCACAGATGACTGCAGTCCGATCAGCGGATGGACGGATCATCTCAGATCATGTTGGGTTCGTGAACGTTGGGCTGAGTATTTTGAACAGTTGTACCAGGTGGATCCTCCAACAGTTAGCTTGGATGCAAGCGATGTCTCAGTGCCTGTGCCGGACCCACCCATCAGCGAGGAACATCCTACCCTAACAGAGGTTAGGCTGGCGATTTCCAAGCTGAAGAGTGGGAAAGCTGCAGGCATATGTGATATCCCTGCTGAACTGCTAAAGGCTGGGGGTGAACCTATGGCTGGGCCTGCATACAGTCCTGACTGCCATTTGGCAGTCTGGTACCATTCCCCCTGACCTGCTGAGGGGCGTGGTCATCCCTCTCTGGAAGGGGAAAGGGGATCGATGGGACTGTAGCAACTACCGTGGCATTACACTGCTCAGCATACCAGGCAAGGTTCTCGCTCACATTCTTCTGAAACGGATCCGCAACCACCTACTGAGGCACAGAGACCGGAGCAGTCTGGATTTACTCCTGGCAATCCACAATAGACCGTATACTAGCGCTTCGAGTAATTGTGGAACGCCGTCGTGAGTTTGGTCGTGGGTTGCTTGCAGCCTACATCGACCTCAAGAAGGCGTTTGACTCGGTGCATCGGGAATCGCTATGGGAGATCCTGAGGCTCAGGGGAATTCCGACACGGATTATTGGCCTGATAGCAAGCCTCTATACTGGTACTGAAAGTGCTGTAAAGTGTGGTGGGGGTATGTCGAACTTCTTCCCTGTCAATTCAGGGGTGAGGCAAGGCTGTGTCCTTGCACCACACTTTTCAACACTTGTATGGACCTGGATAATGGGCAGAGCTACTAGCCAAAGTCAGTGCGGAGCAACACTAGGCAATATTAAGGTCTCGGACCTTGACTTTGCCGACGATGTTGCCATCCTATCTGAGTCCTTGGAGTCACTTGTGGCGGCTCTTGATGCATTTAGCAATGAGGCGAAGCCCCTAGGCTTAGAGGTCTCCTGGACCAAGACCAAGATTCAGGACTTTGGGGGCCTGTTAGGGGAACCCTTCAGTCGATCCATGCTTGCGGCGAGGACGTTGAAGTCACAGAAAGTTTTACATACCTTGGTAGCGTAGTCCATATCTCTGGGTTGTCAGACCAGGAAGTCAGTAGACGGATTGGTCTGGCAACAGGAGCCATGAACTCGATCAACAAGAGCGTTTGGAGATGTCGGTACCTATGCAGAAGGACCAAGCTGCGTGTCTTCAAGGCCTTGATACTTCCAGTTTTGCTCTATGGAAGCGAAACCTGGACGCTATCCAGTGCCTGGAGTCTCGCCTTGACGCCTTTTGTAACAAGTCCCTTCGCGGATCATGGGGTACAGTTGGCAGGACCACGTGTCCAACCGGCGGTTACACCGTGAGACTGGCATGGGACCTGTTACTTGCATAACCGGGATCGCCAACTCAGGCTATATGGCCACCTAGCTTGCCTCCCTATGGACGACCCTGCCCACCAGGTTGTCTCTCTGCGAGACAACCCTGGGTGGAGGAGACCTGTGGGACGTCCTAGGAGATCATGGCTTGGGCAGCTCGACGAGATCTGTCGTGAGGAACTAGAGATGGGCCGTGTGCCTGCCTGGAGACTCGCCTCGAGGGATCCTCGTGGCTGGAAGCGAAGGGTGGATGCGGCCATGCGCCCCGTCGGCGTTAGCCCCTTGATGATGATGATGATGATATTATTATTATTATCCTCATTATCGGCATTGTTGTTACCATCACTATCAGTATCGATAGTTTCTTTTAATAACTATCATTCTTATCTACTTTACACCGTACATTACTTTGCGTGTTTGCATGTATATCCGTTTTGATGTCGGTCTAAAAGCTTATAAAAATGCTGTGTACTGTAAGGTACATCTGATAGCATTGCTTTTAAAGGAATACTAAAGTATCTCACGTCATGAAATTGATTATGTCTCCCATT
>NW_023658639.1:0-12500 GCF_015228065.2 Penaeus monodon | reverse complement strand
GGCCGGGGTTTGGGGACGAGACCAGGCTAATAGAAACCCAAACCCATCCAAAAGGGCCAAGATAGGGGAGAGAAACTGACGGTGGGGGGGGGGGGGGGGTATTACAGCCTACGACCCGTTAAAAAAAAGCCGATGATTTTTTTTTTTTTTTTTTATTATTTTTGCCCCTTTTTTTTTTTCTTTTTTTTTTTTTGATAGCCCGGAATGAAAAGGGCGCCCGAAAAGATCTACTTGAACCTCGGCTTTCCGAAAAAAGGATAGATAAAAAGGCAAACTACAAACAAGTCTCATCCTATGGACATTGCGTTGTACAAGGATAGGTCCGTGATGGGGGGATCAGGAAGCACACCCGAGGGCCCTTACTCCCGAGCATCCTCCTCTTGTGCATCCGATCGTTTCGCATAGCACGCCCAAAACTAAAAAGGGGAGCAACACCCAAAACAAGGAAATAAACGGGAAAGATGAAGTTTAGTGAAAGTCTGATTCAACCCGACTCGCTCCGAATACTAACTCCCGTAGATGCACCCCGGGGTTTGTGACGCTGATTTGGGGCAAGGTTGGGAGCGCGGCCTAACGCTATGGATCTGCAGGACCCCGTGAGAAGGACTGATTCCCGGGAACTTTTAATGAAGAAAACGAAACCCCACAGTGAGAGGTGGGACAAAGGTTCCCTGCAATACCTATCTGCGAAGCTCCTCGAAGCAATTGTGGCCCGTTGTTTATAGAAATAGATCAGTGTGCCTGGAAAAAATGAGCAGAAAAGGGGAGAGTTGATCTCTCACCTCCCCGAGGAACGGTGAGGGTTTATCAAACCACCCGAAAAAAGAGCACGAGCACAAAATGGAGTCGAAGAGTAAAGGGAAAAGGGGAAGAAAACACACAAAGTTCCTTGGGAGGCTTCAAAAAGGGGTCTTAAAAAGTCAGGGAAGGGAAAGAAGAGATACCCCAGCTCTCAAGAAAATGTGTGGGCACGTGAACCTTAAATGAACTGTTTTTTTTTGGGGGAAGGGTGTACGCGGTACCCCCAAAGATAGTAGAAAACGCCTGAATAAAACAGCAGCCCGGGGCAGGAGGAAAACTTGAGGCAGGAAAACCGGGTGCGTTGTTTAAAGGGGAAAAAAGTCTTTTACAGAAAATGAAGAGCCCTTTAAATACCGCGCCCATGTCAACAGGCAAAAAGCAGGCGACACCTCACCGTGCGCCGCCGATGAGGGCTGTGCCAAACATTCAACGGTGTAATTTGTTGACTTGCTCTGAATTTAAAAAAAGTTAAAGTTAATGAGGGAAAATGAAAACGTTTTCGTGCCACAAACTGACCGACCTTACCCCGCACAGCCTTAAATCCGTCAAATTCCGAAAATTGTGCGCGAGCGTGTGGAGAGAAAATAGTCGAAAAATTGGGGAATCAGACGATAAGCTTTTTTTATATTCTTAAATTTGGGGGTTTTAAAAGGTCTCATCCACAACCCAAAAAATTGGCCGCAAAATCCAACAAAATAGAATAATCCTCCCGGGCCCACCTTTGGAGTGAGAGGCCCTACGAAAGAAAACAACCGCAATCGCGATGATAAAATACGATTGAATAGGCATGTCTGTGCATCAGAGAAGGGTCATGGTAAGGTTGTCACAAGAGAAATTAAAATGGCCTGTGGGTTTGCATGGCTTGGCGGTTGCGGGTGGCAAAGCGAGCCTTTAATTTCCGGCAGGCGATGCGAGCTCTCCCATGAGGGGTGCCCAAAGAATATGGACAACAGCATCCCGGAAAGGGGGAGCCAGATACACTCACCACCCCCACGCCCCCAAAATATATCACACAAACCATTACGAGAAAAAAAAAGGATGATAAGGGCTTTAGAATGACGGTGCAGGAATGCAGCTCGCAGCTAAATATAGAGATGAAAAAAAACCCAAGGGGGAACACATACTTTACGATCGCTAACTCTCAGGGCTAGTGCAAGAAAGAAAAAAGAAAGATTATCAAAGCAGGTGACTAAGAGAGGACATTGATTTCCCGACACTCAAATAATGATCAGCCCTCAGGACGTCAAAAGGAAAAACCTGCACGGCCCTCAGCGACAGACTCACTCTGCCTTTTTTTTCTTTTTGCCCCCCAACCCGTAGGGGCCCCCAAATAAAAGGCTAAGCTTAGCCGAAAAGAGTAGAGCATGATTTTCTAAAAAAACCAAGGAAACCGACCCCCCATAGATTTTCCCCCAAGCGATTTATGCTGGTTTTCCAATTATTTTTGTACGAGACCTGGGGGAAGCCTTTTCTTTCTGAAACGCTCGCTGCTGCCCAGAAACCAAATATCAGCATAATTTTTCCCATGAGGGGCCCCTCCTCCAGGAGTTTGTAAGGCAGCCCCTTTTCCCGTCCCCCTGAGAAGAAATGCGGCATGCCCGGGAAGATTTATAGGGGAATGTGGGGGATGGCGGTGGGGGAAAAAATTCCCAAACCCTTTCTGTCGTCCCCCCGTTTACGCAAAAAGTTAAATGGATCTATTTTAAAAGTTTGTAAAGCATTAGCCCGGTGTTGTGATGTTAAAGTATAATATAAATGTGTGTCTGTGTGTTAGCAAAAATAATTTAGTTTGTATATGCGTTAAAAAACATATGTAATGTTACACATTTTAAATTTAATAATTTTACTACACACACACCATCAATGCAATATAGCACACGCACACCCACCACCACTCCCCACTACAAGCAATATAGACACACACCACACACACCACACAACCCCACACACAACACAATAACTGCTATATAGACCACACACACAAACACACAACACAACACACACACACACAAAACTGCAAATTAACGTACGGGCTTGGGCCAGTTTGACCCCAAAAAGAAAAGGGGTGCCTTGGTTCCCCGCGTCAAACCCGGGGGGAATATGCTTGCCACAAGAACCCAAAGTTTGCTTCAATGGTTGCCAAACGAGGGCCCTTGTTAAATCATCCCGAGAAACAAATTTTCAGCTAAAAAGGTTTCTTACAGGGGGCCCAAAAAGGAAACCAGAAGCTGGGTTTATATACCCAAAAATCGTATCATTTACAAATGATTGCTTTGATTGTGTAGAAAGCCTCAGAAAAAAATCAAATGGTTTAAAAAAAACTTTTTTTTTGATTGTGGACATGCAAGACTAAACCCATATTACATTTCTTGGTCAAAAACAAATTTTGCCCCCTTTTTGAATTAGCCCCCTACCATAAGTTGCCGTATGGGCAGCAAATTCCCCAAACCCCATTCTTTTTCAGGCCAAAAATTGCCCTACGAACGCCATTCCCAGTTTGTGAGGCAAAATCCCCCAAACCCCAGGACCACAAATTACTTTCAAACCAAACTGGGGCAGAGGGCTCCAGATGACCCCTGCAATGCCCCGATGTGGGGAAAATTTATTTTGTCCCCGCCTGGTGTTCCGCCTTCCTAACGTGTGAAATATTTTGCAAATTTGAGAGGGCATTGGGATATTTAAAAATTTTTGGTCCTGTTCCTCCCCCCTTTTTGAATTTTTTCTATTTTTTAAAGTTGGTTTTAGCCCTACTTCCATTCGATTTCATTCCCCGTCTCATTTCTCGACAGATTTTATGTAATTACGGTTTTTCAAAAATTTTTGATGTTTGAAAAATATTTTTTTAATAAAAGTTATATTTTTATGCTAGCTAGGGGGTCTTTTAGTACAATCCTTTAGAGTGATCTACTTTTGGGGTGGGGGGCCTTCCATGTATTTGCTTTGCCGAAAAAAAAAAAAACAAAAAAAAAAAAAACTTATAATTTTTCCCGAACTAGTGGCCAAATTATGTGACAATTTAACGGTTTCTTTTGTTTTCATTGGAAAAAAGTGGTATGTTATGTGTGGTTTATGTTTAAAATTATAATATAAATAATAATAATATATATATATAATATATATATATATATTATAATTGTGTATATATATATATAATTAAAAATAGTAATCGTATGTAAGATATATATCATAATATACAATATATCCATTATTAAAATAATAATATAATAATATAATATATTATATAATTATTTATTATAAAGGTTTTATAAATTTTTTAATATGTATATATATGCATTGGTTTTTGTTGTGTGTGTTGTGTGTGTGTGTGTTTGGGGGGTGTGTGGTACATTTACATTTACATGTGTGTTTTTTATATATAGTATATATATATATTATTTTAAAATTTTATATTTTTATATATTTATATATATATGTAAACACACCACCACGATAATATAAGATTGGGGGTATGTGTTGTGGTGTTGGTGCGCAGGTGTGTGTGTGTGTGTTGGTGTGTGTGGGGGGGTGTGTGTGGTGTGTGGGGTGTGTTGTGTGTGTGTGGGGGCATGTATGTAAAAATTTTAAATAAAATAATATAATACGTACAATATAAATATATATATAATATATATATAATTTTTATATTATAATATAAAAAAATTTTTCCCAAAAAGGAAAATTAAATGACAAACAAAAAAGTGAGCTGCAAAGACAGAAAAAGGGGCCCACAATAAAAGAAAACAGGTTACTTACATTGGCAAAAAGTTTCCCCTATAGATATTTTTCCGGAAATATTTATACAATTGCACTTTTTTTTTCTTACATTTTAACTTTTTATTAAAACTTTTAAAAAAAATTTTACCCCAGTACGAAAATCCAAATTATAATTTTTTGTATTTTTGTGCGCGGTCACGTTTTTTTATGTAAAAAAAATTTTTAAAGAAAAAAAAATGCAATTTAAATCAATATTTTTAAAAAATTATAAGTAGGATTTTAATAAGAATCTTTTTCTTTTATTGTGGGCCCCCCCATTCACTCACCAAAAACCCAAACAAAAATAAAAAAAAAAAAAAATAAAATTATTTTTTTTATTATTAAAGAGTTATTATAATTTTAAAAAATTTTTAACTCTGCGCCGCCACACCAACCCCACCCCACACCCCCCCCACCCACCCCCCCCCCCACACACCCCCACCCAACACACCCCCCGGCGTGCGCCCACACACACCCCCTCCCAATTTTAATAATCGGTTTTTTTTTTACTTTTAAATAATAATTAAATAAAATTATTATAAAAAATAATAAAATAAAAATAATATAACCGTTGAAAAGTAACACCACAAAACCCCAACCACCCCCCACCACCCTTGCTTATTCTAAAAATTAATCCCCTTTATAAAATTTAATATTAAATTTTAATAATAAAAAAAAAATAAAAGAAAAGAAATAGTAAAAGATATAAACAGTTTAAATTTATTAAAAATATTATACACATAAATTATAATATATATATAAAATAATATATAAATTATATATAATAAAATTATTAAAATAAAAAAAAACCCAAAACCCCAATAAATTTTTCCAAATGCAAAAAAAAGCAGACACCGTGAAAATATGTCACATAATGCACACCACGTCGGAAAAATTAAAATTTTTTGTTTTTTTTTTTTTTGTTTTTTGCCAAAGCTAATAAGAAGGCCCCCCAATCCCCAAAAAGTAACACTCGAAGGTTGTATACAATGACATCCTAGCTGCTGAAATATAACTTTTTTTAAAAAAAAATAGTTCAAACATCAAAAAATATTTAAAATAACCGATAATTACATAATCTGTACAGAGAAAATGGACTGGGCAGTAATCAAATAGGAATAGGGATAAACAAATTTTTAAAAAATATAAAATAATATCAAGAGGGGGGGAACATGGATCAGAAAAAAATTTAAATATAAAACCGATGCACTTTCCCCAAATTTTGCATATCAGTATTCAACTGTAGGGTACCAAAACACTCGGGCGACAAAGTGCAATCCCACGTCGCGCATTCCAGGGGGTCTCGACGTTTCCTCTGTCGCAGTTGGCGTTTGCACAACGGGACATCTCCCCCGTGGTCTGGGGTTTTTGGGGAGTTGCTCAAAAAAAGGGGGAAAGGGCGTTCGAAAGGGGCGCAATGGTTGGTTTCCTGTACGAAATGAATGAGGTTTGGCATTGCTGCTTCGATATTGGCAAGTTTTGAGGGATCATGGGTGGCAAAATTTTAAAGAAAGGGGGGCAAAAATACTGTTTTGACCAAGACATGAATTGGGGTTTAGCTTGCCAGTCCACAATACAAAAAAAAAATTTTTTTTATACCATTATGATTTTCTGGGTTTTTCTAAAACCAAAAGCTATCAGTTTTGTCAATGATACGCTTTTTTGGTATAGTCAACCCAGTTTTGGGTTCCTTATGGCTCTCCTGTAAGTAATCTTTTTTTTCAGTTGAATAATTTTGTTCTCGTGGATTGATTTAAACTATGCCTTTCTTTTGGGGAGCCCATTTGAAGAAAAATCATGTTGTTTTTTGGGGCAACACAAACTTCCCCCCCGGTGACTGGGGGAACCCAAAGGCACCCCTTTTTCTGTTTGGTCAAACTGGCCACAATCTGTACGCTATATTTGCATGTTTAGGGGTGTGGTGGTGGGTGTGTGTTTTTGGTGTGTGTGTGTGTCTATATATGAATGTTTTATGTGTGTGTGTGTGTGTGTGTGTGGGGTGTGTGTGTGGGGTGTGTGGTCATATATGCATGGTGGTGTGGGAGTGGGTGTGTGTGTGTGCGTGTGTTATATATGCATTGTTTTTGTGTGTGTGTATTAAATATAATATAAATTTATATTGTACACATAACATTTTATTTATACAGGATAAATACACAACATATTTTTATATGATACCCCCAAAGAACCCCTATGTATATATTACAATACAACCAAACCCCAAGGCTAATGGCATTAGGGAAACGTTTAAAAGACCATTCAAACCATTTGCGTCAACGGTGGAGACAGAAAGGGCCGTTTGGGGGAATTCTTCCCCACCCCCAGTCGGCCATAAATTTTCCCCTTCACTTTTCCCCGGGCGATAGTCCGCCTTTTTCCACGGGAAACAAGGGGGCCCCTTTCGATCCGGGAGATGGGGCCGCGTCCCTTATGCGGAAAATTATGCTGGTTTTTGGTTTTCTGGGCAGCACGAGCTTTTCAGCAAGAAAAGCGTTCCGCCCAGTCTCGGAAAATAATTGAGTCCCAGCATAGACGTTGGCGAAATCTATCGGGGGGGTTTCTTGGATTTGAAAAATCAGTCATCTTATTGCCTAATTTAGTCCGTTATTTGGGGGCCCCTACAGATTTGTGGCGTAAAAAACAAAAGGCAGGTGCAAGTTGCGCTGAGGCTCTTGCAGGGGTTTTCCATTTTGATCCAGCGGGGCGATCAGTTTTATGGTTCGGGAATCATGTTCCTCTCATGTCACCCTTTGCTTGATAATCATTTTTTTCCTTCTGCATTCCTGAGAGTAGCGAGTTCGTCAAGAAATTGTTTTACTCCCTTGGGGGTTTTTTTCTATCTCTATACTTAGCTGCGATGCGCATTCCGCCGCTCATTCTAGGAAGCCATTATCACCCTTTCTTTTTCCTTTTGTACGGTTTTGTGTGATTTTTTAGCGGTGTGGAGGGGTGGTGATATGGGGGTTTCCCCCTTCCAGGAGCGTTGTCCATTTTTTTGGGGCCCCTCAGGGGGGAGACTCGCATCCCCTCCGGAAAACGGAAGGCTCGCATTCCACCCGAAAACGCGTCCAACCATGAACCAGGCCCATTAAATTTTCTTTTCGTGACAACCTTCCCAAAATCCTTCTTTTGATGACATGACATTCCCCTTTTCATCGTATCTTATCATCGACGATTGCAGAGTTGAATTTTTCGGGGCCTCTCACTCCAAAGGGTGGGGCCCGGCGAGGATATTCATTTTTTGGCATTTTTGCGCCTACTTTTCGGAGTTGTGGATGACGAACTTTTACACCCAAATTTAAAGGGGAAGTATAAGGAAATATCTCTGTAGTTCACAGTTTGACTCATCTGTCAGCTGTAACACGCTCGCGCACAAGTTCAGGAATTACTGGATTTTTTAAGGGGGGTTTGGGGGTAAGGCGGTCAGATTTAGCACAGTAAAAAAAGTTTTCTCTTACCTCATTAACTTTAATGTTTTTTTAACAGAGACAGTCAAAAATTACAAGCATGAATGTTGGGAAAAAGCCCCCATTGTGCGGCGCACGGGGGGGGTGTCCTGACGTGATTCGCCTGTTTTTACATGGGCGCGGTACGGGGGGCACTTCATTTCTGCAAGACCTTTTCCCTTTTTGACAAAAGCACTCGGTTTTACGCTAGCCAAGTCTTTCCCCATGCTTGGGCGTTGTTTTTATTCCGTGCGTCCTTTAAAAAAACTTTAGGGGGTACCCTCACCCCTTCCCCCACAAAAAAAACAGTTTTAATTTCAGGGTTTACGGCCCTCACAAACATTATTCTTAGAGCTAGGAGGGCATGCCTATCTTTCCTTCCCTACTTTTAAGATCCTGTTGAAGCCCCCCCAAGGACACTTTTGTGTGTTTTTTTTCACCTTTCCCCCATCCTTAACTCCATCTTGTGCTCGTGCTCTTTTCGGTGGCTTTCACCCATCTGTCCTTCGAGGGGTGAGAGATCAAACCCCGCCTTCATGCTCGTCTTTCGCAGGGGACAGATCTATTTTATCAATCAAAGGCCGCCCCAATTGTGCGAGGAGCTTAGCCAGATAGGTTTTTTGCAGGGGAAACCTTTTTCCACTATCACTGGGGTTTTCGTTCTCTGTCATTAAAAGTTCGCAAACAAGTCCTTCGTCACGGTGTCAGCAGATCCTAGCGATTGGCGGCGCTCCTAACCCTTTCCGCAATAGGTCACAACCGGCTGCATCTACGACGTTTTGTAAGGTTCAGACGACCGGGTGTATCAGACTTTCACATAAACTTTATCTATCTGTTTTTGTTTCCTTGTTAGGGATTTGCTCCTTTATTGTGTTTGGGCGTGCTATGCGAAAAACGTATGGAGCCAAGGGGAGGCGCATCGGGATAAGGCCATCGGTGTGTTCTCGTACCCCCTATCCGGGCCATCCTTGTAAACAGCAAAGTCCTAGGACGAGTTTTATATGTAGTTTGCACTCTTACCTATCCTTTTATCAAAGCTCGAGGAAATAGATCTTTTCGGATGCCCTTTAATTCCCGGTCTCAAAAAAAAAAAAAAAAAAAAAAGGACATAAGACATAAAAAAAAAAAAAAAAAAAAAAATCATGGGCTTTTTGTTTAACGGGGCCCTATGCTGTAATACCCCCCCCCCCCCCAACCGTTTTCTTTTCTCCACTATCTTTGGGCCCCTTTGGGGATGGGCTGGTGCTTTACCCGGTTTATCGAACCCACACCCCCGGCCGCGGTCGAGGGGAGGAAAACCCTGGATAGTAGAGCCCCGGAATCCCATGTCGGGGGGCCGTCTACGAATATGGCGCTAGACGAGGACTTCGCTATGGCGCCGTGGGGCGGGGACCCGGGAAAAGGGACAGGGAAAGGGGGAACGCCAGGACGGGGGTGGATGAGGGGCGCGCGCCTTGGGGGAGAGTCACGGGGGCCCTCAAGCATTTTTCCGGGCGTGCGAGTAGGACAGCCTTTAGGTGGAGCGTCTATCAGCGTCGGGGCGAGGCGAGGGTGGTGGCAAACAGTGTGCATCATAATAGTGAAATCTGCCGAGCCGGGGGACATCCTTTTAAACAAGGAGTTTTGGGTAGAAGCGTAAACATAATAGTGAAAGCCGAGCCGGGGGGTGCACTTAAACAAAGGGGTTTGGGTGGGAGCTGCGACCCCTGGTCATGACCTCCCTTCGGCGATACAGAAAGCCTGGAGGGGGGGAGCCGAGGGCAAAAAAATGTGCCCCACGCCCAGGTGGGAAATGACCCCGAAATACCCGAAGGGGTCAGTCCGGTCCGTTCTTGAAACCCCGAACACCTTTCCCCCAACCCCTAGGTCTGAGCCCCCTCCCCAGCTACCGCCCAGATCCCCCTTTATCTGCGGTTTCCCTCAATAAGTGAGAAACAGTACGGTTTTCCTCTGGACCCGCCAGATAAATATGGGTTCTAGTATATTCCAAAATTTGAGACCATTAATATTTTTATTTTAATATATATATATAATATATTATATAATTTTTATATATAATATATAATTTTATATAAATATTGAAAATATATTTTAAAATATAAAAATTAATAATAAATAAATTTAAAATAATAAAATATATATAAATAATTTAAAAATAAATATATATTAATATATATTAAAAATATATATATATATAATATATATATATATTTTTTATTTTATTAAAATATATATATAATATATATGATATATATATATATAATTTATATAAATTTTTATATTTTAATTTTTTTATTTTAAAAATATATAATTTCATTTATAGAATATATATTTTTAATTTTATAAATATAATAATAATATTATAATATATAATTTTATTTTTTTTTTTTTTTTTTTTGTTTTATATATATATTAAAATATTTTTTTTTTTTTTTTTTTTTTTTATTATAATAAATATATTAATAAAAATATAATATATAATTTTATATTATATTAATTATTAATATAATTTATTTTTAAATATATATATATAAATAAATATATATATTTAATATAATATAAAATAATATTATATTAATTTTTTTATTTTAAAATATTATTATAAATTATATTATATAATATATATAATATAATATATTAATATATATATTAATATATTATATTTTTTGTTGTTTTATTTTTTTTTTTTTATTTAAAAAATAATATATATATATAAATTTTAAGATAAATATATATTTTTTTTTTGGTTTTGGTTTGGGGAAGAATTTTTTACTTTAAATATTTAAAATATAATATATAATTTTAATTATATCTATTAATTATATATATAAAAATTTTTTTTTATAGAATAAAAACCCCCAAAACAAATATAATATAATATATATAATTTTTATAATTATTATTTATATAAATTTTATATATATATATAAAAATTTTTATATATAAAATATATTTGCAAAAAACACACACACAACTCCCAAAAAAACCCCAAACCAAACCCAAATAATAAAACCCCCCCAAAAAAATTAATATATTATATTAATATAAAATAATATAATATATATTTAATATTAAAATATATTTTTAGCCCCCCCCCCAAAAACACCAAACACACAAAAACCAAAACACAAAAACAAACATATGATTTTTATTTTTTATAAAAAAAAAAAAATATAATTATTAAATTATATATATATAATAATAATTATATATAAATTACAATATATAAAAAATAAAAAAAAAAAAAAAATATATTATTATATATAAATATTAATATAAATATAATATGTATTAATAATATATATTATAAAATATAATAATATAATTTATATATAAATTTTATATCTATATATATATTAATATTATTTTTTTATATATATATAATAATATATATTATATAATATATAATTTTATATTACTATAATAAAAAATTGTTTTTTTTTTTTTTTTTTTTTTTTATTATTATATATATATTATTGTTATTTTTAAATTTTAATAAAATTAAATATTTTAACTTTTTATATAAAATATATTTATATATTTTTTAATTTTTTTTAAAAAAAAAAAAAAAATTATTATATATTTATTTTAATATTATAATATAATTATATATTATATGTAAAAATTTTATACGGTGTGTGTGTGTGTGTGTGTGTGGGTGTGGTGGGGGGTTGTATTTTAATTATATATATAATTTTAAATATATATATATAATTATATATATATAATATACAAAATTTATTATATATATAAAATATATATAAATATAATATTATATAAATATATATATATTATATAATAATCTGAGCGTGTGTGTGTGTGGTGTCTGTGTGTGCAAATAATATATATTTAATATATAATTAATATATAAAAATTTAATTTATATATATTATAAATATATTATATATATATATGACGACAGACACACACCCACACACACAAACACCACCACAAACACACAAAACCCACCCACAAACAACACACCACACACCCACACCACCACACCCCACACATACACACACACACCCCAAAACCCCACACACACACCACAAAACAAAAATCTATATATTATAAAATTAACATATTATAATATGATAATATATATATATATTTATTATTTTTATATTAAAAAATTTATATAGGGACGACAGACACCACATACCCCCAAAAACCCCTTACACAATACACAACATACACACACAACCACCACACACACACACACAAAAAATATAAAAATATATAAATTTTTATAATTATTATTTTATATATTATAATAAAACACACACACCACACCCCACACACAACCACACTACATATATAAAATATATAAAAAATTTTTAAATATATAAATATTATATTATATAAAATAATATAATTGTGGCACAGAACAACATCACACAAACCCCACACACATACACCACTCACAACACCACACCACCCACACCACCACACACACCCCAAAATTATATATATAAAATAATTATATAATAAAATAATATA